>NC_086454.1:17150300-17276285 GCF_028390025.1 Pseudophryne corroboree
TCTACAAAGCCATCAGCATGACGCTGGGGCTTTACAAGCGGACTCAGGAACGGTGGGGGGTCGACTCAAGATTTTCAGCAATCAATGGGTTCACTCACAAGTGGACCCGTGGGTCCTGCAGATAGTATCTCAGGGTTACATGCTGGAGTTCGAAAGGTCTCCCCCTCGCCGGTTCCTAAAGTCTGCTTTACCAACGTCTCCCTCAGAAAGGACGTCGGTTTTGGAAGCCATTCACAAGCTGTATTCTCAGCAGGTGATAGTCAAGGTACCCCTCCTACAACAGGGAAAGGGGTATTATTCCACACTATTTGTGGTACCGAAACCGGACGGTTCGGTAAGGCCTATTCTAAATCTGAAATCCTTGAACCTGTACATAAAGAAATTCAAGTTCAAGATGGAGTCACTCAGAGCAGTGATAGCGAATCTGGAAGAAGGAGACTTCATGGTGTCCTTGGACATAAAAGATGCTTATCTACATGTCCCGATTTACCCCTCACACCAAGGGTATCTCAGGTTCGTGATACAAGACTGTCATTATCAGTTTCAAACGCTGCCGTTTGGGTTGTCCACGGCCCCTCGGGTCTTTACCAAGGTAATGACCGAAATGATGGTTCTTCTACGAAGAAAAGGCGTATTAATTATCCCTTACTTGGACGATCTCCTGATAAGGGCAAAGTCCAGAGAACAGCTGGAAGTCGGTGTAGCGCTAACACAAGTAGTGCTTCAGCAACACGGGTGGATTCTAAATCTTCCAAAATCTCAATTGACCCCGACAACACATCTGCTGTTCCTGGGCATGATTCTGGACACGGTTCAGAAAAAGGTATTTCTCCCGGAAGAGAAAGCAAGGGAGTTATCCGAACTTGTCAAGAACCTCCTAAAACCAGGAACTGTCAGTACATCAATGCACAAGAGTCCTGGGAAAGATGGTGGCTTCGTACGAAGCGATTCCATTCGGCAGATTCCATGCACGAACATTTCAGTGGGATCTGCTGGACAAATGGTCCGGATCGCATCTGCACATGCATCAGCGGATAACACTGTCACCGAGAACAAGGTTGTCTCTCCTGTGGTGGTTGCAGACTGCCCATCTGTTAGTGGGCCGCAGATTCGGCATACAGGACTGGGTCCTGGTGACTACGGATGCCAGCCTACGAGGTTGGGGAGCAGTCACAAAGGGAAGAAACTTCCAGGGCGTGTGGTCAAACCTGGAGACGTCTCTTCACATAAATATACTGGAGCTAAGAGCGATCTACAATGCTCTAAGCCTGGCAAAATCGCTGCTTCAGGGTCAGCCGGTGTTGATCCAGTCCGACAACATCACGGCAGTCGCCCACGTAAACCGACAAGGCGGCACGAGAAGCAGGAGTGCAATGGCAGAAGCTGCAAGGATTCTGCGCTGGGCGGAGAATCATGTCGTAGCACTGTCAGCAGTGTTCATCCCGGGAGTGGACAACTGGGAAGCAGATTTCCTCAGCAGACACGACCTTCACCCGGGAGAGTGGGGACTTCATCCAGAAGTTTTCCACATGATTGTGAACCGTTGGGAAAAAACAAAGGTGGACATGATGGCGTCTCGCCTCAACAAAAAATTGGACAATAGCTGTGGACGCTCTGGTAACACCGTGGGTGTACCAGTCAGTGTATGTGTTCCCTCCTCTGCCTCTCATACCAAAGGTACTGAGAATTATACGGAAAAGAGGAGTAAGAACAATACTGGTAGCTCCGGACTGGCCAAGAAGAACTTGGTATCCGGAACTTCAAGAGATGCTCACGGAGGATCCGTGGCCTCTACCTCTAAGAAGGGATCTGCTTCAGCAGGGACCTTGTATGTTCCAAGACTTACCGCGGCTGCGTTTGACGGCATGGCGGTTGAACGCCGGATTCTAAAAGAGAAGGGCATTCCTGAGGAAGTTATTCCTACTTTAATTAAAGCCAGGAAAGAAGTGACCGCACAACATTATCACCGCATTTGGAGAAAATATGTTGCGTGGTGTGAGGCCAAGAAGGCTCCAACGGAAGAATTTCAATTGGGTCGATTCTTACATTTCCTGCAAGCAGGATTGTCTATGGGCCTCAAATTGGGGTCCATTAAAGTTCAAATTTCAGCCTTATCAATTTTCTTCCAGAAGGAATTGGCGTCAGTGCCTGAAGTACAAACTTTTGTCAAAGGTGTACTACATATACAACCCCCAATAGTGCCTCCAGTGGCACCGTGGGATTTGAACGTGGTTCTAAATTTCCTCAAATCTCATTGGTTTGAGCCTTTAAAATCGGTAGATTTAAAATACCTTACATGGAAGGTAACCATGCTGTTGGCCCTGGCTTCAGCCAGGAGAGTTTCGGAGTTGGCAGCTTTGTCATACAAAAGCCCATATCTGATATTCCATTCGGACAGGGCAGAATTGAGGACACGTCCTCAATTTCTCCCTAAGGTGGTTTCGGCATTTCACTTGAACCAGCCTATTGTGGTGCCTGCGGCTACTAGCGACTTGGAGGACTCCAAGTTACTGGACGTTGTCAGAGCATTAAAAATATATATTTCAAGGACAGCTGGAGTCAGAAAATCTGACTCGTTGTTTACATTGTATGCACCCAACAAGTTGGGTGCTCCTGCGTCTAAACAGACGATTGCACGTTGGATATGTAGTACAATCCAACTTGCACATTCTGTGGCAGGCCTGCCACAGCCTAAATCTGTAAAGGCCCATTCCACAAGGAAAGTGGGCTCATCCTGGGCGGCTGCCCGAGGAGTCTCGGCATTACAACTTTGCCGAGCAGCTACGTGGTCAGGGGAGAACACGTTTGTAAAATTTTACAAATTTGATACTCTGGCTAAAGAGGACCTGGAGTTCTCTCATTCGGTGCTGCAGAGTCATCCGCACTCTCCCGCCCGTTTGGGAGCTTTGGTATAATCCCCATGGTCCTGACGGAGTCCCAGCATCCACTAGGACGTTAGAGAAAATAAGAATTTACTTACCGATAATTCTATTTCTCATAGTCCGTAGTGGATGCTGGGCGCCCATCCCAAGTGCGGATTGTCTGCAATGCTTGTACATAGTTATTGTTACAAAAATCGGGTTATTACTGTTGTTGTGAGCCATCTGTTCAGAGGCTACTTCGTTTGTGTTATCATACTGTTAACTGGGTTCAGATCACAAGTTGTACGGTGTGATTGGTGTGGCTGGTATGAGTCTTACCCGGGATTCAAGATCCTTCCTTATTGTGTACGCTCGTCCGGGCACAGTACCTAACTGAGGCTTGGAGGAGGGTCATAGGGGGAGGAGCCAGTACGCACCATGTGACCTAAAAGCTTTTTTTAGATGTGCCCTGTCTCCTGCGGAGCCCGCTATTCCCCATGGTCCTGACGGAGTCCCAGCATCCACTACGGACTATGAGAAATAGAATTATCGGTAAGTAAATTCTTATATTATATATATATATATAATGTATGTGTATAAATATGTATGTATGTATGTGTGTATATATATATATATATATATATATATATATATATATAATATGTATGTGTATATATATATATATATATATATATATATATATATATATATATATATATATATATATATATATATATGTGTGTGTGTGTGTGTGTATATGTATATATATATATATATATATATATTATATTATATTATATTATATTATATTATATTATGTATGTATTTTGGTACGAACTGTCACTCCGTGCTGGAAACGTTGATGTCTGGTGCCCTCAGTAATAAGGATGATGGCAAACGTGGAGACTGCGGCACTCAAGTTTAAATGAATATTTTTTTTTTACTGAAGCATGTTAGATAGTTACAAAATGCCTAAACAAGGCCGACGTTTCGGTGCTGCAAGCACCGTTTTCAAGGCAGGCATGAATACAAAAATGAAAATACTAACAAGACGAACAGACATTAATTTCTCACCTAAATAGGGAACAACCATCTCGCCGCAGAAGAGCCGGAACCGGCGTCCGCTTCCGCCCGCCGCAGCTGCGTGTGCGTCACATCCGGTGACGTCAGGCGGCATCCGCTCTGGTTACCATGGCGACGCGTCCCAAAGTCATGGCAACGCGTCTAGAAGCCTGGCCGCCTGTGTGGACCCGCTGACTAATCTCCCCGGCCCTCCATGCGGCGCTCTGCAAAGTGATCACACAGAAATTAGCCGCACAATGTGTAATATATATATATATAAAGTCCTTCTAAATATTAAACATTAAACAGACTTAGATAATAGGCATAACTGGCACTTAATGCGCCAGTGCTGCAAATAGCCTGATTGATATTACATGGATGACATACCTAGCATCGTACAAAAGAAGGGGGATGGAGAAAGAAAGAGAGGGAATCGGAAAAACAATGTGACCATGTTAGTACAGCACTATAGCAAACGGCACATGAATAATATTACTACTGGACTCTATATCCCTATCCTCTTTGTGACCCTCCAATGAGGGACAAGCTATGGAGACTTCCATTTGCGCCATGCTGGATTAATGTCCTCCAAAGACGTTCCAATTGAGGCGTTCGTTCATTCCATTAGGGGATGCTGTATTCAGAACATGAATCCACCTGCTTTCACATCTAAGCAGCTTGCCGTCGCGGTCCCCGCCTCGTATTGAAGTTGGGATATGGTCGATTAGGATGTGTTTTAGTTGAGCCAACGAATGGCCCTCTGCAAGAAAGTGGCGGGCCACCGGTTGATCGGCCACCTTGGACTTCAGGGCTTTATTGATCGATGAGCGGTGTAAGGCCATACGTTCTCGGACAGTCCGTGTGGTCTTACCCACGTAATACATGTTGCAGGGGCAGATGATAATATACACCACATGCGTTGATAAACATGATAATATGTGTTTGATCTTAAAGCTACGGTCCGTATGTGGATGTTTAAACGAGCTGCCCGTGATCATATGGGTGCAAGTGGTGCACCTAGGGCACTTGTAGCAGCCAGCTGGTTTAGTCATAAAGTGGGGCTGTACTTGAGTTTGCTTGAAGCCCGTGATGTCCGTGTGGACCACCATGTCTCTAATATTTTTGCCCCTGGTAAAACTGGGCATGGGTCGTTTTTGTCTAAAGCAGTTTGTTTCTTTATCCGTCGCTACTATAGGCCATAGGGCACGGCTTGCTCTTTGAACGACTTGGCTTGAGGTGGTAAAAGCCATTTTCCACGGAATGACTGCTTCATTAGTACGAACTTTAGGAAGAAGTAGCTCGCTGCGACTCATGGACAGTACCTCATCCTTTTGTTGGTTCAAACTATAACCTCTTGCTATGAACCTGTCAATTGTGGCGTCAATGCCTGTGACAGCGGTGGCAGAGTTATCAGCAATTCTTGCAACCCTCATCATCTGTGATTTGGGCAGACCCCGTTTGAGGGATTTCGGATGGTAGCTTGATGCCAACAGGAGAGTATTCCTGTCGGTTGGCTTGGAGTACACCTCGGTGTGTAACTGACCAGACTCAAGTGTCATAAGTACATCCAGGTAATGAATGGCAGAGCGGCTAAACTGATGGGTGACCTTGATGGTGGAATCACGATGGTTTATGTCCTCAATCATCTTGCCCAGCAATTCTTCAGTCCCTGTCCATAAAATGAACAAATCATCAATATAGCGCATATAGGTTTTGATGTATCGTGTGTACTCGTCGTTGTTGAAAAACATCAGGGACTCTTCTTGGAACATGAAGATGTTCGCATAGCTGGGTGCCACGTGACTTCCCATGGCACAACCGGACAGTTGTCTATAGAAACGTCCGTTGTAGATGAAGTAGTTTCTAGTTAAAGTTAGTTCCAGCAGCTGCATAAACAAATCGATGTCCAGGTCGGCGATCTGTTGAGATTCATAAAATGACTTTGTTGCCGCAAGGCCCCGTGTATGTGGAATGGATGTATATAGGCTATTAATGTCCAATGTAAACAAAATGCTACCATCAGGAATGTTGCCAATTACTGATAATTGTTGCAAAAAGTCAGTGGTATCCTTGATAAGAGTTGGTTGGCTACTGACATAGGTTGCAGGATACAATCTAAGTACATGGAAATGGGATGGTAAAGCGAGTTGCGTGCCCAAATGATCGGCCGGCCTGGAGAATGAATTAAGCTCTTGTGAATTTTTGGGACGGTGTATAGAACAGTGCTAGTTGGAAACGGTTGCTGTAAAGCTTTGAGAAGTTTAGGCTCCAGTACGCCCCGCAGGTGTGCTGCCTGTAAAATCTCCTGTAATTCCGTCTGATACTGAATAGTAGGATCTCCTGCCAATAGTTGATACACCTCCCCATCAGCAAGTTGTCTGTCAATCTCGGCCATGTAATCATCTAAATTCTGAATAACGATGGCGCCCCCCTTATCGGCGGGGCGCACAATGATATCCCGATAATCAGACAGATTGCGTAAGGCCTGATACTCTTGTCGGCTTAGATTGTAATGTGGTTTTGATTGCGCCTGAACGAACTTCTGTACGGAGTCATCCATTAACCGCGTGAAAGTTTTGATGGAACTATTGGAGGATACCGGGTCAAATGTAGAAGTGCTGCGTTTAGACAGAAAAACCTGATTGGGTGTATTCTGCTGCAAGGGTTCAGAGTTCTGGAAAAATTCTTGTAATCTGAGTTTTCTTGAAAATTGGTGCAGTTCAATATTCCAATTAAGGTCGTTGTGCATATTGGTGGGGACAAAGGATAGTCCTTTGTTTAGGACTCGCTCCTCGATGTCAGAAAGTTCTCTGGAAGATAGGTTGTAGATTATTTTTTCTTGTTCTTCTGAGAGCTGCTTTCGCCTTTGCCTCTGGTTTTGGCCCCCACGACGGGTGGCTTGGTGCTTGAATTTGATTCTAGCTGGATTTTGGCATTTATGGCTAAAGGGACCGAGGGTCCTTCCAAAGGGTCATCAGATTCACGAGTTGCAAATTCGCTGTCGCTATTTGATGTAGGGGCATCACGCCCCCTAAGCTCTCTCTCCTTCTACGCCAGCCTTGCTTCGAGCCTGGCCCGGCTGCCCTTGCTGGACGACCCTCTCCTCCCATCAGCCAATGATGAACTCGGTTAGAGTCATAATCATTCTGAACCATTTCAAGTTTTTTGGTTTTAAACTTCACTAATTCCTGTTGATACAGGTCAATTTTTGTTTTAATTGATGAATATAAATCGACGTTGGAGGCATTCTTCAGAATCATGCTGTTGGAAATCTCCAGCCTGGAGATTTTATCACGTGCTAACTTTAATTCCCGTTCGGATTCTTGTATCACCAAAAGCATTAGATCAAAACTGCATCTGTTGACGATCCCAATCAGGGAAGTCAGAACATTTATAGGTTTTGGGGGGGGGGGGGCGGCGGCGGCAAGATAAATCCTCATTTTGGCGCCCCTGGGGGCGGAGCCAACAGGGAGGAAGAGGCGATACTATGGGGATGAAAAGGAGGCAGCACCACGGTGGGGAGGAGGCCGCACCATGTAGATGGAGGCCGGGAGCCCCACTGACGGAGGTGCTGCGATGGGGAAAGGAGGAGCATGGGACTGCAGCATTGCGCTGGCAAGCACCATTGTGTAGGGGAGGCTGGCCCCCAGGACCTCAGGGGAGCAGGAAGGGTCTGCAACAGAAATATTGGGGCCCCCTTCCCCACCTCGACACCATACATCCCCATCCACTGCCACTACAATTCCCCTTAGGGTAGCGGAGAGACAGGGGAGTGAGAGAGAAACAAAGAGGGTGTCGGCGAGAGAGAGAGAGAGAGAGAGGAGCAAGAGTGTGTCAGGGAGAGAGGTGCAAGAGGAGAGAGAGTGTTAGGGAGAGCGAGCAGCATACACACACGCAGGGGGGATCTGAGTACCTAAAAACCCCCCATGCCACCAATCATGGCATGTAGGGGGACTCCTCTCAGGCTGATCTCCCATGGTGGAGCTGAGAGGTGAGAGCCTGGCGCATGGTAGTGGCGCAGTCTTCCGTATCTTCTCTCCCTGCCACAGCACTGACTTCAGAGCAGCAAGGTGAGGTGTCCATGGCAGGGGCGGGTGGCCGCTGGTATGACAGCATGAGTGCAGGGACCATGGCGGGGGAGGGGGGGATAGTGAGGAATGATCATGGTGCCAGCCTGTGTACTGTCTATATGGTGGTTGTGGTGCCTGTGTGCTATCAGTTCCTAGAGGGGAGGGTGGGGGTCTTGGTGCCTGTGCTGCCGGTCTATGGAGGCCATATTATTATTTTTTCTTACATATATTATATAGATACTGTAATATACGATATATATATATATATATATATATATATATATATATATATATATATATATATATAATATATATATAATGTGTATGTATGTATATGAGGCATTAGTATGAGCCGATATTCACATTATAGCACACGGTATGAGCCGAAATTCACATTATGCCCCACAGAATGAGACACAATACAGGGAGATTGGCAGCAGGGACGTAGGTACAGGGAGAGGGGTGTTGTAGTATTGTATGCCGGTGGCCGGGCTCCTGGCGGCCAGCATACCGGCGCCGGAATCCCGACCGCCGGCATACCGACAGCTGGGCGAGTGCAAATGAGCCCCTTGCGGGCACGGTGGCGCGCTACGCTATCTATTCTCCCTCCAGGGGGGTCGTGGACCCCCAAGAGGGAGAAAAGGTTTTGGGATTCCAGCGCCGGTATACTGTGCGCTGGGATTCCAACAGCCGGGAACCTACATACCATCCGGGAGAGGGACAGGGAGAGTGACAGAGGGAGCGGGACATAGGGACAAGGAGAGTGACAGAGGGACAGGGAGAGATGGTTTGGGAGAGTGACCACAGGGACAAAGGGAGAGAGGAACGCAGCAGAGTAAAATTACCTATTGAGCAGCGGCGATGCGGAGGAGGCTGTGGTCAGCGGTGCGGAGGATGCGGAGGCTGTGGTCGGCGCGTGGCGGTGGAGGCTGTGGGCGTTGGAGATGATGCGGAGGAGGAGGAGGCTGTGGGAGTTGGCGGAGGTGCAGAGGAGACGGAGGGCGGCGGTGATGCATCGGAGGAGGCAGAGGGCGGCGACGGTGTAAGAGAGGAGGCGGCTGTGGTCGGCGACCTCTGGTGCTTTTCCTATGATTGCCACTACTATTTAAAATCTGCCACGGACTGGCAGCCAGTCAGGAGCGGCTGCACGGCTGATCTTGATTGGCTGTCAGTTCGAGAGAGGTCTGTGACATGTGGGTGCGGTGGCTTGGATCTACTTCAGTCAGTTTTGCCCACTTTGAGCACTGTAAAATGGGTTCACTACGATATGCCGGCGGTCGGGCTCTGCGACCAGCATACCGGCGCCGGGAGCCCGACCGCCGACTTACCGACAGTGTGGCGAGCGCAAATGGGCCCTGGTAGCCGGCATGGGACAGAAAGCCTTGTTATCATTAAGCGGAACATTCATTTCATTTTGGATTGTTACAAATGGCATTTGGGGCATTTGTCTCTAAATAAGTGAAATGAATGTGCATTTGACCCCTAGCAGAAACCTGATTATGGTGCATGCATGGGCCAGAGCCTCTCATTTGCTTTCCTGCACTTTCTATACACATTGCTTTGGGGAATCATCCAGTGGGCACACAGGATCTGGCACAAAACTATTTCCATTCTGCGGAAAAACTGCTGCTTGGTTTCTTAGCCTCTGCTGCCCCCGTGTGGCCATCTTTTGCATGTGCTCATTCAATATTCCGTATATATGTATATTTATAGAATTCTCTGTGTTATTTGGAATTCCTGTCTCTGGGAAACTGTAAAAGTAGCACAACTCACAATAATGCATAATATGGATATTTCTCTAACGTCCTAGTGGATGCTGGGGACTCCGTAAGGACCATGGGGAATAGACGGGCTCCGCAGGAGACTGGGCACTCTAAGAAAGAATTAGACTACTGGTGTGCTCTGGCTCCTCCCTCTATGCCCCTCCTCCAGACCTCAGTTAAAATCTGTGCCCGGCCAGAGCTGGGTGCTTTTAGTGGGCTCTCCTGAGCTTGCTAATAAGAAAGTATTTTAGTTAGGTTTTTTATTTTCAGAGAGCTTCTGCTGGCAACAGACTCTCTGCTACGTGGGACTGAGGGGAGAGAAGCAAACCTACTAACTGCGGCTAGGTTGCGCTTCTTAGGCTACTGGACACCATTAGCTCCAGAGGGATCAAACACCGGAACTTAACTTTGGTCGTCCGTTCCCGAAGCCGCGCCGCCGTCCCCCTCGCAGAGCCAGAAGACAGAAGCCGGCGGGTGAAGCAAGAAGACGTCAAAATCGGCGGCAGAAGACTCCTGTCTTCATATGAGGTAGCGCACAGCACTGCAGCTGTGCGCCATTGCTCCCACACACTCCGGTCACTGTAGGGTGCAGGGCGCAGGGGGGGGGCGCCCTGGGCAGCAATTGAGTACCTCCTGGCAAAATAGGGCATATATACAGCTGGGCACTGTAATATGCATGAGCCCCCGCCATTATTTTTAAACAAAATCGCGGGACAGAAGCCTGCCGCTGAGGGGGCGGGGCTTCTTCCTCAGCACTCACCAGCGCCATTTTCTCTCCACAGCTCCGCTGAGAGGAAGCTCCCCAGGCTCTCCCCTGCAGAAGCACGATAGAAGAGGGTGAAAAAGAGAGGGGGGGGCGCATAAATTTGGCGTAAAAACAATATATACAGCAGCTACTGGGTTAACACTAAGTTACTGTGTGATTCCTGGGTCATATAGCGCTGGGGTGTGTGCTGGCATACTCTCTCTCTGTCTCTCCAAAGGGCCTTGTGGGGGAACTGTCTTCAAATAGAGCATCCCCTGTGTGTGTGGTGTGTCTGTACGTGTGTGTCGACATGTCTGAGAAAAGGCTCCCCTAAGGAGGAGATGGAGCTAATATGTGTGTGAGAGGGTGTCTCCGTCGACAACGCCGACACCTGTTTGGATATGTGTAAGTGCTAAGGTGAATTTATTGCACAAAAGATTAGAGAACAGACAGGAAATCTACCCATGTCTGTCCCTATGGCGCAGAGACCTTCAGAGTCTCTCAATGCTCACTATCCAAAATAATAGACACTGATATCGACACGGAGTTTGACTCCAGTGTTGACTACGATAATGCAAGGTTACAGCCAAAATGGCAGGAAAGTATTCAATATATGATTATTGTAATAAAGATGATTTGCATATCACTGATGACTCATTTGTCCCTGACACAAGGGTACACATGTTTAAGGGGAAGAAAGCTGAGGTAAATTTCCTCCCTCTCATGAAGAAAAAGAGCGGGAATCTCCAGACAAGAGACTGCAGCTTCCCAAAAAGAATTCTCAGGCAGTATCCTTTCCCCACTAGGGCCAGGATGTGATGGGAATCTTCCCCTAGGGTGTCACGTTTGCCCAGAAGGTAGCCCTAGCTATTCTCAGGGATCCTGCAGATAGCGTGCACATTCTTGTACACTACTCGGACCGGCGATTGTGTCGGCATGGGTTTATAGCGCTGGGGCGGCGTGGACAGGTACGTTATCAGCAGAAATTGAGACCCTAGTGTGTGTGTATGTATGTATGTATGTATATATATGTATGTATGAGATATATGTATATATATTAAAGATGCTGTCTTAAGAGATATATATAATCAAACATGCCCAAAGAGACATGAGTATACTGGGTCCTAGAGTCAAAGCTATGTCGATTTCTGCTTGACGTGTCCTGTAGAATATGCAATGGACAGATGATGCCAACTTAAGTGGCATGTGGAAGGCTGAGGATTGTGTGGAGAAGGGTTCTCGGACCTGGTCTCCACGGCTATAGCTGGTAATTCTGATATTTTGCCTTATATTCCTGCACAGCCTAGGAAAGCACGACATTATCAAATGCAGCTTTTCGAGCAAAGAAACAAGAAAGTACGAGGTGCGTCCTTTCTTGCCAGAGGCGGGGCCAGAGGATAGAAGCTGCACAACACAGCTAGTTCCCAGGAACAGAAGTCCTCCCCGGCCTCTATGAAAATCCACCGCATGTCGCTGGGGCTCCACAGACTGAGCTAGGCCCGGTGGGGGCACGCTTTCGTAAGTTCTGCAACAAGTGGGTTCACTCCCTGTTAGATCCCTGGGCACTAGATATTGTGTCTCAGGGATACAAGCTGGACTTTGAGATGATGCCTCCTCACTGACGGCCCTGCCGGCTTCCCCCCACGAGAGGGAAACAGGGTTAACTGCAATTCACAAATTGTATCTTCAACAGGTGGTGGTCAAGGTTCCCCTCCTTCGACAAGGAGGGGGTTATTATTCGACCATGTGGTAGTCCCGAAACCAGACGGTTCGGTCAGACCCATATTGAATTTAAAATCCCTGAACATATACCTGAAAAGGTTCAAGTTCAAGATGGAATCGCTAAGAGCGGTCGTTACAAGCCTGAAAGGGGGAGATTTTATCGTGACTCGGGACATAAAGGAGACATACCTTCATGCCCCCATTTATCCACCTCATCAGGCGTACCTCAGAATTGCGGTACGGGATTGTCATTACCAATTTCAGACGTTGCCGTTTGGTCTCTCCACGGCCCCGAGAATATTCACCAAGGTAATGGCGGAAATGATGGTGCTCCTGCGGAAGCAAGGTGTCACTATTATCACGTACTTGGACGATCTCCTCATAAAAGCGAGATCAAGAGAGCAGTGGCTGAACAGCGTATCACTTTCTCTGGAAGTGTAACGGCAACACGGCTGGATTCTATATATTCCAAAGTCGCAGTTGGTTCCTACAGTTCATCTGCCTCTCCTAGGCATGATCCTAGACACAGACCAGAAAAGGGTTTATCTCCCGATGGAGAGAGCTCAGGAGTTCGTGACACTGGTCAGGAATCTATTAAAACCAAAACAGGTGTCAGTGCATCGCTGCACTCGAGTCCTGGGAAGGATGGTGGCATCATACGAGGCCATTCCTTTCGGCAGGTTCCATGAGAGGACCTTCTAATGGGACTTACTGGACAAGTGGTCCGGATCACATCTTTAGATGCATCGGTTAATCACCCTATCCCCCAGGGCCAGGGTGTCTCTCCTGTGGTGGCTGCAGAGTGCTCACCTTCTCGAAGGTCACAGATTCGGCATTCAGGACTGGGTCCTGGTGACCACGGATGCAAGCCTCCGAGGGTGGGGGCAGTCACATAGGGAAGAAATTTTCAAAGGCTGTGGTCAAGTCAGGAGACTTGCCTTCACATCAATATCCTGAAATTAAGGGCCATATACAACGCCCTAAGTCAAGCGGAGACCCTGCTTCGCAACCAATCGGTGCTGTTTCAATCAGACAACATCACCGCTGTGGCTCATGTAAACCGCCAAGGCGGCACAAGGAGCAGGGTGGCGATGGCGGAAGCCACCAGAATTCTTCGATGGGCGGAGAATCACGTACGAGCACTGTCAGCAGTGTTCATTCCGGGAGTGGACAACTGGGAAGCAGACTTCCTCAGCAGACACGACCTCCACCTGGGAGAGTGGGGACTTCATCAAGAAATCTTCGCGCAGATGGTAGGTCGGTGGGAACTGCCACAGGTGGACATGATGGCATCCCGCCTCAACCAAATATTCCTCCAGGTCAAGAGACCCTCAGGCGATGGCTGTAGACGCACTGGTGACACCGTGGATGTTCCAGTCAGTTTGTGTTTCCTCCTCTTCCTCTCATACCCAAGGTGATGAGAATCATAGGAAAAGGCTGGAGTGAGAACAATACTCATTGTTCCGGATTGGCCAAGAAGGACTTGGTATCCAGATCTGCAAGAAATGCTCACTGAGGACCCATAGCCTCTGCCTCTCGGACAGGACTTGTTGCAGCAGGGGCCCTGTCTGTTCCAAGACTTACCGCGGCTGCGTTTGTTGGCATGGCGGTTGAACGCCGGATCCTGGCAGAAAAAGGCATTCCGGATGAGGTCATTCCTACACTGATAAAGGCTAGGAAGGAGGTGATGGCTAAACATTATCACCGTATATAAAAAAAAAAAATGTGGCTTGGTGTGAGGCCAGGAATGCCCCTACGGAGGAATTCCAGCTGGGCTGTTTCCGTCACTTCCTACAGTCGGGAGTGACATTGGGCCTGAAATTGGGTTCCATTAGGGTCCAGGTTTCGGCCCTATCCATTTTCTTTCAAAAAGAACTGACTTCTCTTCCTGAAGTCCAGACGTTTGTAAAGGGAGTGCTGCATATTCAGCCCCCTTTTGTGCCACCAGTGGCACCTTGGGATCTTAAAGTGGTGTTGAGTTTCCTGAAATCTCACTGGTTTGAGCCACTTAAGACCGTGGAGTTAAAATATCTCACGTGGAAAGTGGTCATGCTATTGGCATTAGCTTCGGCTAGGCGTGTGTCAGAATTGGCAGCTTTGTCACATAAAAGCCCCTATCTGGTTTTCCATATGGACATGGCAGGATTACGGAATCGTCCGCAATTTCTGCCGAAGGTGGTGTCATCTTTTAATTTGAACCAACCTATTGTGGTGCCTGCGGCTACTCGTGACTTGGAGGATTCCGAGTTGCTGGATGTAGTCAGGGCTTTGAAGGTTTATGTAGCCAGAACGGCTGGAGTCAGGAAAACAGAATCTTTGTTTGTCCTGTATGCATCCAACAAGCTGGGTGCTCCTGCTTTAAAGCAAACTATTGCTCGCTGGATCTGTAACACGATTCAGCAGGCTCATTCTGCGGCAGGATTGCCGCATCCAAAATCGATAAAAGCCCATTCCACGAGGAAGGTGGGCTCTTCTTGGGCGGCTGCCCGAGGGGTCTCGGCATTACAGCTTTGCCGAGCAGCTACTTGGTCAGGTTCAAACACTTTTGCAAAATTCTACAAGTTTGATACCCTGGCTGAGGAGGACCTTGTGTTTGCCCATTCGGTGCTGCAGAGTCATCCGCACTCTCCCGCCCGTTTGGGAGCTTTGGTATAATCCCCATGGTCCTTACGGAGTCCCCAGCATCCACTAGGACATTAGAGAAAATAAGATTTTACTCACCGGTAAATCTATTTCTCGTAGTCCGTAGTGGATGCTGGGCGCCCATCCCAAGTGCGGATTGTCTGCAATACTTGTATATAGTTATTGCTTAATTAAGGGTTATGTTATGTTGGCATCCGTTTGTTGATGCTCTGTTGTTGTTCATACTGTTAACTGGGTAAGTTTATCATAAGTTATACGGTGTGATTGGTGTGGCTGGTTTGAGTCTTACCCTGGATTCCAAAATCCTTTCCTTGTAATGTCAGCTCTTCCGGGCACAGTTTCCTTAATAGAGGGAGGAGCCAGTGCACATCAGTAGTCCTAATTCTTTCTTAGAGTGCCCAGTCTCCTGCGGAGCCCGTCTATTCCCCATGGTCCTTACGGAGTCCCCAGCATCCACTACGGACTACGAGAAATAGATTTACCTGTGAGTAAAATCTTATTTTTTTTTATCTTGATGTATTCTATCCATATAAAAAAAACAAAGTATATATCATTAGATCCTTTCCCAAAAATATATGAAGCGATGTTGACGCTAGTAAACCGCGACTGGTTTGTCCTGCTTTTAAGAGTCATAGCGTTACAGTGAGGCCATGTACGTACATGTGTCCGGTGCGGTGGGAGTTACCCGCTGGTCACATGACACTTGCAGGCAATACTGGGCGGTGTGCTCGGCTACTCCCTACCAATAAGTATTGCAGTAATGTAACCATGGGTTTCTATCTCAACAATGGAAATTCTTTTGGAAGTAAGTCTGCACCCGAACTCCTTACTACACACCTGTAGATCAGTTACTACGGCAGACTGAAGTTTTATAGGCAGCTATAGGTGGAATTACGTGAATTATTTGGGAGCTATGTAATAGGGTGTGAGTTTTACAAGTAGCGCAATTCTTGCGATCTCAGCTGCATATTCAAAGCAGCAATAATTTGAAATGGTAAAACAAGCCTGGTTTTGGATTTTTAACTTATTGGTGCTTTAAATCTACATCCGAGATCACCAGAATTGCTACTGAAAAGTCGCACCCTATAATATAGCCCCCTTTGTCCTTCTGTCTTACTGAACATTGCGGACTGATATATAGAGGTGATGGTAAAATAAACATAAAGTACTTTAAAGAAAATTGCACACAAAAAAATAGCGAATTTCCGCACCGATGGCGAGGTGTGCACATCTTGAGATGCGGAAGCCACTGCCTTAGCCGCATTGTGCATGGCGTATGACAGGTCTTCATTGTAGAGACACCGGTCCTAAGCTAGGTGCACAAGATACTCCTCCTAACAGGCCTATATATTATGACGTGTCTAAGAACGTATTCGTGAGCCCCTGCCCTGAGCTTTGTCTATGCGGCAACACCCCTTCCGCTGTTCCGTGCTTGTAGTCGGATACGGATCTGCATATTAGTTTATATTTTCCTTTGCTTTCGGAGCACGCGCAGTGAGCGGTCACGCAGGATAGTGTAAGCAGAGGGGCATACGCTCTACTGTCTTCTGTCACCTACGGAGCTGTATAATGGAAATAAACCCAAATGCATGCCTGCATTATCCTGATCACAACCATTACCTCGTGTATATAGGTGAGCAGACATTTATTGTGTCTCTTGTCTTCCAGTGAACAACGTGGGTGTTTCCTACGAATACCCAGAGTATTTCCTCGACATTCCAGACCTGGACAGAGTAAGTAGTCCCTGTACAGCAATTTTCTGTGTCGGCAGTATGTTCTGTTACCGGGAATTATTACACACACGCCCTGTACAAATCGCAGGTCAGTAGCTATATGATCAAAGCATATACTGTATATTTAATTTTTATGTTTTTTCCTGATCCAACCACTCCACCAAACTAGTGACCCTTACCGTTCACAAGGCTGTAGCGTGGAGGTAACAGGATTTCCCAGGTGTAACCTCCAGGCACCTATTGGTGCTGTTCTTAGCGTCACCTGAACGCGTTGTCTAGTGACCGGAACTGCTGTCCTTTCTAAATCCGCCAGAATCCTGCCGAGACGCTCTCTCTGTCATATGCATAAGATGCTTGAATGGGTGGCCTTCAGTATACCGACGCCGGCATACCGACACTTATTCTCCCTCTGGGGGTCCACGACCCCCCTGGAGGGAGAATAAAATAGTGTGGCGTGCGTAGCGCGCCACCGTGCCCGCAGAGTGGCGAGCGCAGCGAGCCCGCAAGGGGCTCAATTGCTCTCGCCACACTGTCTGTATGCCGGCGGTCGGGCTCCCGGCGCCGGTATGCTGGTCGCCGGGAGCCCGACCGCCGGCATACCATACTACACCCGCCTGAATGATTGTTAGAAGATCTCCTAAAAACACCAGGTTTCATACGGTTGCACATTATTATTGTTATTAATATTTTTTTTTTGTATTTTGTTTAAAATAAAAAGCATCTTATTTACAGTATTAACTGTTATTTACATAGCGCCTGCATATTCTGTTGCGCTGTACAATTGGAAACACTAATAACACAAGGCTGGGTAACAGAGAGAGAGGTAAGAGGGATCTGCTCTCTATAGGGAAATAGGCGAATGGTACATGAGCAAAAAGTGCTACATATTGTACAGTATATTGGCCTAGCCAGATTGCAACCCTGGCCCTAGTGGAAAGTATGCAGGGGGAAGGTAAGTACAGTATACTTACCTTCCACCAATGATCCCATAACCCCCCCTACCAACAGCGTAACCCTAACCCTCCCCCTGCAGCCTAAATCTCCCCCCCCCCCCCCCCAGCGCGGCTTACCTATCCTGTGTGCCAGGAGTGGATCGATCTGGAATCCGGGTGTCGGGATTCCGTCGCCGGTATTCTGACACCAATTCGGGGTTCCGGCGCCGGTCTTCTTAGCTGAGTCGGGATTCCAGCGTCAGTATTTTGACAGCGGGGATCCCAACCGACTGCATGATCCAGTCGTACAGCAATGGTGGCCTGGGCGTCAGAGGGATGTGCGCGTATGGAAAGAACATACTAAACATGGAAATTTAGTTGGAACAAGTACAGTGGTTCAGTTTGAGATCTCGGTTGCAGGAACCGTTTCCCGTATTCTTCTCTAACTGTTCTGTGTTTGTTTGGTTTTCCCACCTTTAGACGCTGGATAAGCTGATAGACATTAACATCATCTCAGTGTGTAAGGTAAGGACACCAGGAGATCATCTGGGAATCCAGTGAGACTCCTGACCACTATTAGATCTGATTACATGAGTTTAGATTGCAAGCTCTTTCTTATATACATAATGGCAGGCTGGAAAGACGATTCTAGCTTAGGTGCATCTACTTTGGGTGTAGGTGAAAGGGCAGGCGTACTGACAGTGACTTGCTAAGGTATCGGATGGTTTTTGGATACCTATCCGGAAGAGATGATCAGGTGCAGTGGTCTGTAGATGGCCTCTCTGTTCTGTACACTCTGCCGTTCATGAGATTACACCCTCTCCCACTATTGGGCTCTAGTTCTCCTAAATTAGATTCGGCCTACAAGGAACAGACTCTTTCGCTAAATGAAACTTTTCCCCTTTTTTTCCCTAAAATATCACTTTCTCCAGCCTCATGAATGATTTAGAGTGTGGGGACAGTGGGACGGTCTCTATTACATTTGCATTTTAAGGGTTTATTTACGGAAAAACCTGACGCTTCTGATTGCGTTTATGCCTGAAATTTAAAAGGGCAATGATTTTACTAGCAAAAGATGGCTAGTTAAATCATTGCCCTTTTACATTTTGGACATGAACGTGATCAGAAGCGCAGAGTTCTACATCCTGACGCTTCGTAAATGGGCTCATCACTGTTGTTGGAAAGGTGCTTTTTGTTGGGTTACTTCTGGAAGGACTGAGATTTTCTGCCTCTGGGCCACGTAAAGTCCTTATTGATGAGATCAAAGGTTTCGCAGCAAAGCAGGTAACACTAAGTAGTCATGCGCTCTTCGTGTGACTTGGCATACTGTAAAATGTAAGAGAGAAGACTTTGCTCCAAAGAGCTTGCAATCGGTCAGCGATAGTTAGTGGAAATCTTTTATGCTGTATTTATTTCTTTGCCAAATGCACCAGGATTCTTGCCAAATCCTTTCTGAGTAGCAGACTGAATGCTTCGCTAGATCGACTTGAAAAGAGCATCTGTATTTTGTTTTTGTTTGTTTTTGTCCCCCGTTCCTCCCTCTTCCTCATTTTTCGCCTCAAAGCCATCTGTCTTTACCCTGTGTTTTACCACCACTCAGTCCTTCAATCCAAACTGTTTGAATTTTCCAAGAAAACAATTTCTTTTTTAGGTTTTTAACGTGACATTTTCTCAATTTTTTTTTCTTCTCATTTTGTGGTTTTGCTTATTTGATTGAGCGCTTCGTGAGTATCTCTGCTCATCACCCCCCCCCCCCCTCCCCTTTTTTTTTTCTTAATGACGACATCTTCGTTAGCTGGTGGCGTTCAGGGGAATGTCTGAAACAGACGCCTATGCAGCAAGCACTCACCCACACAAGACTTCCGCCCACTCAGTCTTTCTCACCCACTTCCCTCCCATCGCCTGTCTCCGGTACTGTTCCCAGGCTGCCTCTCCTTTTCTCCATCCCCGCTCGGAAGGAAAGCACGGCACTTATTTTATTTTGCGGCTTTGTTGTTGTTTTTTGCGTTCTGATTTTTGTGTTTTTCCACCTAGCATATATTTTTGTATTTTGTTGTTATAGGCATACATGGAAGAGAATAGTCTAGATCTGTTGTGTACATTCTAAGCAAAGGGAGGGGGATAAAACAAGGGGTATTTTGTGCAATTTTTAAGTTTGTTTTCGCCTCCGTAGAACAGACGTGTTAGTGTGTTAAGATGCAGTGAGAGCTATTCACATATATTGTGTTACGTCTTGCTAGAAAAGCAGGAGGAAGCCTCCGAGCCGACGGGTGAACAGTAAATGTAAATCTACTTCTGTGTTGTGGTTTTCTTTAATATGTTTATCTGTAAACCCCACGTTCATTGATGCAGGCGAGGGGAACTTACCTCTTCCTGGAGGTGACCATAGATGAGCGCACATTTGCGAATGGCGCAGTGTTTTATGTAATATAGGGGGGAATTCAATTGGGAGCGAGGTATAGCGAGGTCAAAAACCTTGCTTACCTCGCACCCAATTTTGGATCACCGCGGTTATGTCCGCTCCCGATATCCGCAGTATCCAATTGAAAAAAAGTTGTTCCTGGGTTTTCAGAGCTGAAAACCCTGCTGCACGTGAAAAAAACCCCAAAACATACTCACCTGTCCAGTGTTCTCTCTCCCCTCCATCTTGTCACTGAGGAGGGGGCTGCCTGGAGGCTCCAGGGGTGCTGGGAGGTGCAAGCATTGCTGGGAGATGTATTTCTTCCAGCGGCCAGATCCGGGGGGGATTACACAGCAGCGGATGGGGGGGGGGGGGGGGGGGTTACCCAAATACAAACAGTCATGCACACTCACACACACTTGCAAACACTCACACGCACCCTGCATACTCGCCGCGCTGCAGAGGACCGGCTCCTGATGCTTTAGGGAGACCCCACTTTGAAAGGTAATTACTGACTAAGCTTAATTTTCGGAGCGGGGAGGAGGAGCTCCGGGGTCTCAGAGCAAGTCCTGGTGAGTTTCTCTTCTGTAATTGAATACTAAAACCCTGCTTTTTAAATTTCATATCTGCAATTGAATTCCCCCCCATAGTATCGCCAGGGAGATTTATTTTGGAAGTTGGAGTTACCCTTTAATACATAGATGCTACTTAAAGTAATAGTGCGGAAATGGGAGAAGGCGTGGAATAACCGTGCTAAGTGTCTAATCTTCCCCACGGGGTCGCACGTCTGATTGGTTGGTCTCTCTGTGTCCCTGTCTCATGGTTGTCCTCTGTTTTGTCTCCTGCAGATGACACGGCTGGTGTTGCCCGGTATGCTGGAGAGGTGAGTCACACACACACACACACACAAATAAACACTCCCCGGGCCGGACCTCATTATTATTTATAGGAGAGAATCCTTTTCTGCTGAAAAATTCATAGCGGTGACTAATGCGTCGGCCCTCCGTGGTGGTGGAGACGGAGTGATCGGAGGTGACTCACAAGGCTGGAGAGTGAGTCACCGACACCATGGAATCCTTCCACTCTCCTCAACGCTCTGTGGTGGCTTTTTCTTTTTTTTTCCCTTTTACAACTGAATTAAAAAATCTGAGTCATCAATAGTCTCAACAGCTTTCTATTCTTAGGGGGGGAATTACAGCCAGCCGAGCGAGCGAGGGGATTACCTGCCTCCAGACAGCAGCTGCTGAACTGTGGTATGGATGGCAGCCGACACGCACAGAACTGCGCTGTACTGTGTTGTATGTGCATTGGCCACATGCGTGTGTGTGGTGTCTTATTAGCTGCACGCTTTCTCCCCATCTAGAACAACGGAGGGTCTGTAGTTTGTACCTCTGCCGCTCAGCAGTTATGCCGAGCACACGATTTGTTGTGCAATCACGGTACCTTTGTCCACCATTGTGTACGCACAATCCATTGTCATCTTTCTGCTTTACTGTTTCCCGCTGGTGCGTACAGCTGCAGGTTCTCCAGAGCTAACAGTCTGGGGGGCACGTGCAGAGGGGCCCCCGGGTTGGTGCTTCCGGACCAATAGGCAAAACCAGTGCTTGTGGCTTCCTATCATAATTATGTAGACAAACACAAGCCAGTTCTTTCCCTGACCACATAACTGACCCTAACAGTTGGTTGGGGATGGAATCCCGGTGGCGGGGGTCCCGAAGGTCAGTATACCGTTACGGGGATCCCGGCCGTCGGATGCCTTCAGCAGGGCGAGCTCGAGAAAGCTATTCCCCTAGTCTATAGGTGACGTGGACACCCACGAGTGGGAATAGGCCTGGCGCAGCTGTTGGCATTCTCGACGATCGGGATCCCTGAGTCGGTATTCTGACCACCAGGATCCCGACCGCCATGATATTAACTACATCCCCTAACAGTGACACACAAACACAATTTACTTCATTTAATGTTGTTACAAAATTCATGATAAGAAACCCTTGGCCTCGGGGTGCCGCAAAAAAAAATACTCTATGGGGCCAGGATTCAAAAAAAGAATTTCATTTTAAAAATACAGTAATAACCAACTTACAGCCAAAGCACAATACAGTGTACATTGGGAGATTTACTCCTCACTTAAGGATTTTTTTGTAGAGCCTTGGACATTGCTCCTTATTTATATATGTTCCTGTCTGCCGTCTACGCGACCTATGCAGCAGGTAACCCAACTCGGATACAGCCTCAGTTCTGTTAGCTTGTGAACGTTCCCACCCCCCTGCAGCTATTACTAAATGTGTTGCCTTGTCTGTGTGGCTAGTTTCCGAGCTTCTCAGCCATGTTTTAAAGTGATCATGAGGAATTGATTTTGTTCCTTGTCCGAGGTTATGACAAAGCTATGCAGCTCTCCCTGCGCTGAATACACTTCTATGCAGGGGGCAGATGTATACTCTATCCTGCTTTACCTGATGATTTAAAATCCTGACTGAAAAGCCCAGATGGTGAATGACACCGTTTTAATAAAGCAGTGTGTATAAAATAAATGTCCCATGAACACAGTTCTGTGCCTCGCACTGAAAGAACATTACAAAATCCTTTAGCCCTACCCCAGTAAGCCTGGATGGTGAATGTAGGTGTAGGGTGCACGCTTTTGCTCTGTGCTTAAGAGATGCCTCTGCAAGTTACAAGTGCATCTAGTTTTGCGGAGAGGCAGAAAAGTGTAAACCACACTTCTTCCTCTTTAATACTAAAATAAGCAAAAGGTAGTCCTGGCAGGCCTGTTACCAGCTCTGTCCCTTTGGTGTATACTGTGAAATCACTGACCAATTTTGCTGGTAATGGGGCTTTTCGCCCTTTGAAGTGCGTGCGTCTTCAATGGCCGTGACTCACATTCCCCAATAGCAACTAATAGTGCTTATAAGGTTTTGAACTTGATGAATAAGCCCCACAACAAATTTATTAATAATCATTTACGCATATGACGCTAGCAAATTTCATGGCGATTACAAATGGGAATAAAACAATAATAAGAGGAGGCTGTGTAAAGAGGGGTGGAGGGCCCTGCTGGCAGGCTTACACTCTATAAGGAAATAGGAATGGGATAGACAATGGTAAGTGCTACTTATGGCATAGTGGTCCAGCAGGAGAGCAGAGGCACTTGGGGGGCTGTATGATCCGGAACACTTGAATACTGTAACGTTCTATGTGGACTGTAGAGGGGTGATAGTGTAGTAGGATAAGTTTATGGAGGTTGTGTAAGCGGTTCTGGAACTTTATAAACTGCCTGATAGCTGAGTTTTCAGGGAATACGTGATGGTTTGGAGACCAGGAGTAAGCCTTGCTGTGCATGGGAGGGCATTCCACAGAGTGGGCGAGTCCAGATAAAGGCCCTCATTCCGAGTTGATCACTCGATAGCAGTTTTTAGCAGCCGTGCAAACGCTATGCCGCCGCCCACTGGGAGTGTATTTTAGCTTAGCAGAAGTGCGAACGTTTTTATCGCAGAGCGCCTGCAAAAAAATTTTGTGCAGTTTCAGAGTAGCTCAAAACCTACTCAGCGCTTGCGATCACTTCAGACTATTCAGTTCCGGTTTTTCCGTCACACACCCGCCCAGCGTTCACCCTGCCATTCCTGCGTTTTCCCTGGCACGCCTGCGTTTTTCCGCACACACTCCCTGAAAACGGTCAGTTACCACCCAGAAACGCCCACTTCCTGTCAATCACTCTGCGGCCACCAGTGCGACTGAAATGCATCGCTAGACCCTGTGCAAAACTACATCGTTCGTTGTGCCCGTACGTCGCACGTGCGCATTGCGCCGCATACACATGCGCATAACTGCCGATTTTTAGCCTGATCGCTGTGCTGCGAACAAATGCAGCTAGCGATCAACTTGGAATGACCACCAAGGCCCTGTAACCGTACATGGGAGCTGGTAATGAATGAGGATGAGAGATGCAGATCTTCATAGTTATACTGGGTTAGATAAATGACATGCAGTCAGTGTAGGGACTGACTGAGCGGAGCAGCGGGAAAAGGTTCTGCGAGAAATATCCGCCTAGCCGCTGCAGTCAGTATAGAGCGTAGGGGTGACAGTCTGGTGAGGGAGACTGCTGTAATACTGAGTGTTGGAGAGGGTGAGTGCATGAATCTACAGTGTCCTGTGTGACAGATGAGCGGATTCTGAAGAGGTCTCTTAGATGTATGGAACAGGATTTGAATATTTTAAAATCAAGGATGACACCTAGGCAGCGAGCATGAGGGTAATGGGGGTATTGTTGTGTAGACAATAGGAGTAGAGATGGCAGGTCAGTATCTGCGCATGTGCACAGGCGTTGCGGGGGCGGGGACAGCTGGCGCTTTTATTCTATTTCCCTCTCCGCTGATTAGATCCCTTCTCTTCTGTATCCCAAGTCTGCTGTCTGGGTGTCACCTGCCTGTAACATTTTCAAAAATGTCTTTACCCTGGTAGACCCCTAAACTATCATTTACCCTTATCACTTCCTACCCTGATTACTGTAACCTCCTCTTCTCTAGCCTACTCCTCTTTTTCCTCTTCAATACATACTCTACTGCCACCGCCTTTTCCTCCCTGGCTGCTCCACTTGCTTTCTACGATGTACCGAATAACTCGCTTAGGGGCCCATTTATAAACACTGGCATTTGTAGTGCTGTCTGGGCGTGGTATTGCCACCCAATTATTATGACGGGATGTAGCATTGCACACCCGCAGGGACAGTGGCTCCGGACCCTGCGATGTGCTCAGTGATGTGCCGGGGCTTCTGCTGACCACGCACGTGCAGCGCCCATTGCTTGGGAGGATTCCGGGGGAGCCCTCTGCCGGCTAATTACGCCATCTATAGCGCATAGGCTACAATGGGGTACTGCCATCTTTAGATGGAGGTTGCTGGACTGGTCAATCAAAGTTGGTGAATCTGGCCTTGCTTTCCCCAGAGAAACCTATGCTGGGTTGGAATGGAGGGATCCCTCAGTAATACATTAGGGCCATACTAAATATTTGTGGTTAACCCCCAAATACAGATTAAGCTACAAATATTCAAAGATTATTGTGCCCCTTAAAGAGCTCTCTTCTTTCTGTCTGTCTCTGTCCCTGTCTCCCTCTTTCTCTCTCTCTCTCTCTCTCTTTCTCTCTCTCTTTCTTTTCCTCTCTCTCTCTCTCTCTCTCTCTCTCTCTCTCTCTCTCTCTCTCTCTCTCTCTCTCTCTCTCTCTCTCTCTCTCTCTCTCTCTCTCTCTCTCTCTTCCCCCCCCCCCGCCTCCCAACATTTCAAACCTCCTCACCACTCCTCACACTCCCTCCCATCTGCTCTGTTCAGCCCTCCTCCTCCTCGCTGGTCACTTCTCTGCCTGGCCTCCCAGCCTCAATGCATGCCTTAAAAACAGATGCCCTACCATACCTCCTCCTAATGCTCCAAATTTTTCCCCCCCTATGGCTCTGCTCCTAACACCCTTTCTAAGTCCCCTTTCCCCTTTTAGAATGTAAGCTCTTGTGAGCAGGGCCTTCTCTCGTCATGTCTCGTTATGTAAATATGCATTTTGCAGGTTGTACTTGTGTATCTGTGTCCATCTGCGTATTGTCTATATTGGTCACTTATACCCATGTAAGCTTGTGTGTCTACTCATGTATAGGTGTATGGCATTCATGTGGCGCCTTTTAAAAATAAACTATAATAATAAAAGTATGAATGAAGTTTAATGAAATACATGCCCTTCAGAAAACCAATTTGGAATCTGCTTGCCTGACGCGGATTGATTGCAGATACCAATGAAATACTGTTATAGACTGTAGCAACCACACAGTAGTAATAGTATCAGTGGGCGGTATCTGGACGTGCTCAGCCAATCACAAGTATGCATTGACCGGCATTGTAAGTGCGTATGGGTGACCTGTGCTACTGCTCATATATTGCAGAAACGTTGGCTTCAGAGGGAATTGTCGCCGTTCTCCATTATTGGAGTTTTGTATGTAGAGTTTATTATGTGGGGTCATTATGTTATTATGTTACTATTGCTCAGCTGAGTTGTATATTGTTGCAGATTCCTCTTTCACATAATTTATCTATATTGTTTTTGATCTAAAAACGAATGAATCTTAAGCGATCAATTTATACTTGCAATTATGTATATTCGATAATGACATAAAGCACGTTATGTCCACACGCTGTAACGTGTTTGCTAAGAGTGGATCAGCATTAAGTTAGTGTCGCGCCTGATGGAGGCAGCCATCTTGGATGGTGACGTCACTCGTCACTAATGAGTTACTTGGCTCTATTCTGTGCCATCGCCTGTGCCAAAACGAGTCACACTTCTAAGACGGGTTTTAGTTTTGGATATTATTGTAGGTGTTTTTGGGGTTGTATTAGGTTTGTACCCTGCAATGGTTTCTCTTGGCTTACTCTTTCTGTGCATTATTGTGCGGTAAATGGCGGGTGACCGTATTATACAGATGTTGTCGGACTCTGCTGTAGCGCATGATCATCCTCTTTGTCTTTCAGATCTAAGGGTGTTATTCTGAATATCTCCTCTGCCAGCGGCATGTACCCGGTCCCATTACTTACTGTGTATTCCGCTACCAAGGTAGGTACTCCACTCCTGTGCTGTAATCTGACTGGTGCCTAGGACTCTGCCGTGTGTGTGTGTGTGGGGTGGGGGGTTTGGCCTACCTCTTTGTGATTGGCCAGTTTACTGGTGGTAGGTCAGCATCTAATAACTCAAGCCTCGGTACAGACGAGTCCCCCTGGACACAAGATCATTCAGTTTATAGAAATCGTGTGGACGCTGAGCCGTGTACAGATGTGTCCTCATACGTCTTTGCTGCAGTCACGCCATACAGCCCCTCCTGGCATTCCAGGTCGCATGAGAATCTTCTAGCCTCAGGCGTCTTTTTTTTTTGTTGTTGCAAAAAATGCGTTAGTCGCAACGCAATGCGACTAGTACACACGAGGAGATGTGATTTGTCACACCTGTACAGTGGTGCTTGAAAGTTTTGAACCCTTCAGAATTTTCTATATTTCTGCTGAAATTTAGCCTAAAACTAGCTCAGATTTCCACACAAGTCCTAAAAGTAGATAAAGAGAAACAAACAAATGACACCAAAAAATTAGCAAAATGATCCAATGTCGCATATCAATAAAAAGATGAGGATGCCTAATTTTTGTCTCACTTTTTTTTTTCCGTCTCATTTCTTCAATTACTTTTTTCGCCCCCAGGAGCTGTGCCCCTGTAGCTGTGCCAGTGCCTCCAGTAGCTGTGCCCCTGTAGTTGTGCCAGTGCCCCCTAGCTGTGCCCCTGTAGCTGTGCCAGTGCCTCCAGTATTTGTGCCAGTGCCCCCTAGCTGTGCCCCTGTAGTGCCAGTGCCTCCAGTAGCTGTGCCCCTGTAGTTGTGCCAGTGCCCCTGTAGTTGTGCCAGTGCCCCCTAGCTGTGCCCCTGTAGTTGTGCCAGTGCCCCCTAGCTGTGCCCCTGTAGTTGTGCCAGTGCCCCCTAGCTGTGCCCCTGTAGTTGTGCCAGTGCCCCCTAGCTGTGCCCCTGTAGTTGTGCCAGTGCCTCCCCCCTGTAGTTGTGCCAGTGCCCCCAGTAGCTGTGCCCCTGTAGTTGTGCCAGTGCCCCCAGTAGCTGTGCCCCTGTAGTTGTGCCAGTGCCCCCTAGCTGTGCCCCTGTAGTTGTGCCAGTGCACCCTAGCTGTGCCCCTGTAGTGCCAGTGCCTCCAGTAGCTGTGCCCCTGTAGTTGTGCCAGTGCTCCCTAGCTGTGCCCCTGTAGTTGTGCCAGTGCCCCCAGTAGCTGTGCCCCTGTAGTTGTGCCAGTGCCCCCAGTAGCTGTGCCCCTGTAGTTGTGCCAGTGCCCCAGTAGCTGTGCCCCTGTAGTTGTGCCAGTGCCCCCAGTAGCTGTGCCCCTGTAGTTGTGCCAGTGCCTCCAGTAGCTGTGCCCCTGTAGTTGTGCCAGTGCCTCCAGTAGCTGTGCCCCTGTAGCTGTGCCAGTGCCCCTGTAGCTGTGCCCCTGTAGCTGTGTCAGTGCCTCCAGTATTTGTGCCAGTGCCCCCTAGCTGTGCCCCTGTAGTGCCAGTGCCTCCAGTAGCTGTGCCCCTGTAGTTGTGCCAGTGCCTCCAGTAGCTGTGCCCCTGTAGTTGTGCCAGTGCCCCCTAGCTGTGCCCCTGTAGCTGTGCCAGTGCCTCCAGTATTTGTGCCAGTGCCCCCTAGCTGTGCCCCTGTAGTGCCAGTGCCTCCAGTAGCTGTGCCCCTGTAGTTGTGCCAGTGCCCCCTAGCTGTGCCCCTGTAGTTGTGCCAGTGCCCCCTAGCTGTGCCCCTATAGTTGTGCCAGTGCCCCCTAGCTGTGCCCCTGTAGTTGTGCCAGTGCCCCCTAGCTGTGCCCCAGTAGCTGTGCCAGTGCCCCCTAGCTGTGCCCCTGTAGTTGTGCCAGTGCCCCCTAGCTGTGCCCCTGTAGTTGTGCCTGTGCCCCCTAGCTGTGCCCCTGTAGTGCCAGTGCCTCCAGTAGCTGTGCCCCTGTAGTTGTGCCAGTGCCCTCTAGCTGTGCCCCTGTAGTGCCAGTGCCCCCTAGCTGTGCCCCTGTAGTTGTGCCAGTGCCCCCTAGCTGTGCCCCTGTAGTTGTGCCAGTGCCCCCAGTAGCTGTGCCCCTGTAGTTGTGCCAGTGCCCCCAGTAGCTGTGCCCCTGTAGTTGTGCCAGTGCCCCAGTAGCTGTGCCCCTGTAGTTGTGCCAGTGCCCCCTAGCTGTGCCCCTGTAGTTGTAGCTGTGCCCCTGTAGTTGTGCCAGTGCACCCTAGCTGTGCCCCTGTAGTGCCAGTGCCTCCAGTAGCTGTGCCCCTGTAGTTGTGCCAGTGCGCCCTAGCTGTGCCCCTGTAGTTGTGCCAGTGCCCCCAGTAGCTGTGCCCCTGTAGTTGTGCCAGTGCCCCCAGTAGCTGTGCCCCTGTAGTTGTGCCAGTGCCCCTGTAGTTGTGCCAGTGCCCCCAGTAGCTGTGCCCCTGTAGTTGTGCTAGTGCCTCCAGTAGCTGTGCCCCCAGTAGCTGTGCCAGTGCCCCCAGTAGCTGTGCCAGTGCCCCCAGTAGCTGTGCCCCTGTAGTTGTGCCAGTGCCTCCAGTAGCTGTGCCCCTGTAGTTGTTCCAGTGCCCCCAGTAGCTGTGCCAGTGCCCCCAGTAGTTGTGCCAGTGCCCCCAGTAGTTGTGCCAGTGCCCCTGTAGCTGTGCCAGTGCCTCCAGTAGCTGTGCCCCTGTAGCTGTGCCAGTGCCTCCAGTAGCTGTGCCCCTGTAGTTGTCCCAGTGCCCCTGTAGCTGTGCCCCTGTAGTTGTGCCAGTGCCTCCAGTAGCTGTGCCCCTGTAGTTGTGCCAGTGCCCCCTGTAGTTGTGCCAGTGCCCCTGTAGTTGTGCCAGTGCCCCTGTAGCTGTGCCAGTGCCTCCAGTAGCTGTGCCCCTGTAGCTGTGCCAGTGCCTCCAGTAGCTGTGCCAGTGCCTCCAGTAACTGTGCCCCTGTAGTTGTCCCAGTGCCCCTGTAGCTGTGCCCCTGTAGTTGTGCCAGTGCCCCCAGTAGCTGTGCCCCTGTAGTTGTGCCAGTGCCCCTGTAGCTGTGCCAGTGCCTCCTAGCTGTGCCCCTGTAGCTGTGCCAGTGCCCCTGTAGCTGTGCCAGTGCCCCCTAGCTGTGCCCCTGTAGCTGTGCCAGTGCCCCCTAGCTGTGCCCCTGTAGCTGTGCCAGTGCCTCCAGTAGCTGTGCCCCTGTAGTTGTCCCAGTGCCCCTGTAGCTGTGCCCCTGTAGTTGTGCCAGTGCCCCCAGTAGCTGTGCCCCTGTAGCTGTGCCAGTGCCCCCTAGCTGTGCCCCTGTAGCTGTGCCAGTGCCTCCAGTAGCTGTGCCCCTGTAGTTGTGCCAGTGCCCCTGTAGCTGTGCCAGTGCCCCCTAGCTGTGCCCCTGTAGCTGTACCAGTGCCTCCAGTAGCTGTGCCCCTGTAGCTGTGCCAGTGCCCCTGTAGCTGTGCCAGTGCCCCTGTAGCTGTGCCAGTGCCCCCTAGCTGTGCCAGTGCCCCCTAGCTGTGCCCCTGTAGCTGTGCCAGTGCCCCCAGTAGTACCACGCGCGCGCACGCACGCGCGCGTGCCCATGTCCCACTTCCCCATCTCCAGGCTTTAGGGGACAACCGTCTAAGGTGCGCTTAAGTCTAGATATGGACTTATAGTGATGCATTATTTTATGGAAGCCCAGCAGGAAATGAGGCCCACAGTCTACGCGTGTGGATCTGGCTCTCTGTCCCATTCTGTGAACCACTAGCTTTCTGGTTGTTTGCGACTAACGGGGGGACATGGATAACGAGTTTAATGATGGAATAATATGGAGAGCCCGTGGTAACATTAATACTAAGAAACACTTAGATGGACAGTGCGCTTTCTTTTCCCTCCTCCTACGTACACTGATGCACACTGCCATATTACTGCACCTGCTTTTCTGGCCCCTATCACCATTCTGTTCCAAAATTCTGCTTTGTGCCTTACTTACTGTATGTGTTACATAAACCATGCAGGTGAGAAGGCATCAGCTCTGTTATTATTACATGTTTGTATTATATAGTATTGGCGTGTGTATTAATACACTTACACACATGGGGCACGATGTATTGAAGTCCAAGTACAGCGGCGGTGCGGAATGCCAGCCGACCTTGGATGTTTTTTCAAATGGGGCAATCATTTACCAGGCTAAACTATGTCTTGTAAATGATTGCCCCTTTAAAAAAAGTCAGAGCTCGGCCAACATCCCACATGGCTGCGGAACCTGGACTTCAATACATCATGGCCATCATCTGAGTCTGTATGGCACACACTGAGCAATATCGGGGAGAAAAGATGCGTAAATACACCTTTCTCTTATGTCCTAGGGGATACTGGGAATCCATTTAGTACCATGGGGTATAGATGGGTCCACTAGGAGCCATGGGCACTACAGAAGTTTGATTAGGTGTGCTGGCTCCTCCCTCTATGCCCCTCCTACAAGACTCAGTTTAGAGAATGTGCCCACAGGAGCCGGTCATCTCTCTGGAAGCTCCTGAAGAGTTTTCTGCATTTCTCTTACGTCCTAGAGGATGCTGGGGACTCCGTAAGGACCATGGGGAATAGACGGGCTCCGCAGAAGACATGGGCACTAAAAAGAACTTTTAATATGGGTGTGCACTGGCTCCTCCCTCTATGCCCCTCCTCCAGACCTCAGTTTGATACTGTGCCCAGAGGAGACTGGGTGCATTACAGGGAGCTCTCCTGAGTTTCCCTGAAAGAAAGTATTTTGTTAGGTTTTTTATTTACAGGGAGCTTGCTGGCAACAGACTCCCTGCATCGTGGGACTGAGGGGAGAGAAGCAGACCTACTTAAATGCTAGGCTCTGCTTCTTAGGCTACTGGACACCATTAGCTCCAGAGGGAGTCGGAACGCAGGTCTCTCCTAGCAGTTCGTCCCGGAGCCGCGCCGCCGTCCTCCTCACAGAGCTGAAAGATAGAAGCCGGGTGAGTATAAGAAGATAGAAGACTTCAGAGGCGGCAGAAGACTTCGGATCTTCACTGAAGTAACGCGCAGCGGTAACACTGCGCGCCATTGCTCCCACATAACACACACACGGCAGGCACTGTAAGGGTGAAGGGCGCAGGGGGGGCGCCCTGGGCAGCAATTTAAACCTCTGATCTGGCAAAAACAATACATATATAGGCTCTGCACTGTATATTTGAGATCCCCCGCCAGTTTTTAAACAAAATCAAGCGGGACCGAAGCCCGCCGCTGAGGGGGCGGAGCTTGATCCTCAGCACTCACCAGCGCCATTTTCTCCACAGCACACCGCTGAGAAGCTGGCTCCCCGGACTCTCCCCTGCTGAACACGGTGACAGAGGGTTTTAAAGAAGGGGGGGCACATAATTTGGCGCAGTGTTATATACTTAAAAGCGCTATCTGGGTAAATGTTTTCCCTGGGTCATTGGCGCTGGGTGTGTGCTGGCATACTCTCTCTCTCTCTCTCTCTCTCTCTCTCTCCAAAGGGCCTTGTGGGGGAACTGTCTCCAGATAAGAGAATTCCCTGAGTGTGTGGTGTGTCGGTACGCGTGTGTCGGCATGTCTGAAGCGGAAGGCTCTTCTAGGGAGGAGGTGGAGCAAATGTGTGTGGCGTCTCCGTCGGCAACGCCGACACCTGACTGGTTGGATATGTGGAATGTTTTAAATGCAAATGTGAATTTATTGCACAAAAGGTTGGACAAAGCTGAGTCCAGGGAGTGTACAGGGAGTCGAGCCCTGCCTGTCACTATGTCGCAGGGACCTTCTGGGTCTCAAAAGCGCCCACTATCCCAAATGGTAGACACTGATACCGACACGGATTCTGACTCCAGTGTCGACTACGATGATGCAAAGTTGCAGCCAAAATTGGCTGAAAGTATTCATTATATGATTATTGTAATAAAGGATGTACTGCATATCACTGATGACCCCTCTGTTCCTGACACGAGGGTATGCATGTATAAGGAAAAGAAACCTGAGGTAACCTTCCCCCTGTCTCATGAGCTGAACGAGTTATTTGAAAAGGCTTGGGAAACTCCAGACAAAAAACTGCAGATTCCCAAAAGGATTCTTATGGCGTACCCTTTCCCCGACTAAGGACAGGATACGGTGGGAATCCTCCCCAAGGGTGGACAAAGCATTGACACGCTTATCCAAAAAGGTAGCGCTGCCATCCCAAGATACGGCTACCCTCAGGGATCCTGCTGATCGCAAGCAGGAGACTACCTTGAAGTCAATTTACACACATTCTGGTACCTTACTCAGACCGGCTATTGCGTCGACTTGGGTTTGTAGCGCTGTAGCAGCGTGGACAGATACCTTATCTGCAGATACACTGGATAAGGAAACCATTTTATTGACTCTGGGTCATATTAAAGATGCTGTCCTATATATGAGAGATGCTCAGAGAGACATTGGCCTACTGGGTTCCAGAGTCAACGCTATGGCGATTTCTGCTAGGCGAGTCCTATGGACCCGACAATGGACAGGTGATGCCGACTCGAAGAGGCATATGGAGGTTTTGCCTTACAAGGGTGAGGAATTGTTTGGGGAAGGTCTCTCGGACCTAGTTTCCACAGCTACGGCAGGTAAATCTACTTTTTTGCCTTTTGTTTCCTCACAGCCTAAGAAAGCGCCACATTATCAGATGCAGTCCTTTCGGTCGCATAAACCTAGGAGAGTACGGGGATCTTCCTTTCTTGCCAGAGGTAAGGGCAGGGGAAAAAAGCTGCCAACCACAGCTAGTTCCCAGGAGCAGAAGTCCTCCCCGGCCTCTACAAAATCCACCGCATGACGCTGGGGCTCCGCTGAGGGAGTCCGCCCCAGTGGGGGCACGTCTTCGACTTTTCAGCCACATCTGGGTTCACTCACAGGTGGATCCCTGGGCAATAGAGATTGTTTCCCAGGGTTACAAGCTGGAATTCGAAGAGGTGCCTCCTCGCCGCTTTTTCAAATCGGCCCTACCAGCTTCTCCCCCAGAGAGGGAAATAGTTTTAAATGCAATTCAAAAATTGTGTCTTCAACAAGTGGTGGTCAAAGTTCCCCTGCTTCAGCAGGGGATGGGGTATTACTCAACCCTGTTTGTAGTCCCGAAACCGGACGGTTCGGTCAGACCCATTTTAAATTTAAAATCCTTAAACCTATACTTACAAAGGTTCAAGTTCAAGATGGAATCGCTCACAGCGGACATCGCCAGCCTGGAAGGGGGGGATTATATGGTGTCCCTGGACATAAAGGATGCATACCTTCGGGTTCCCATATTTCCTCCTCATCAGGTGTTCCGGAGATTTGCTGTACAGGATTGTCATTACCAATTTCAGACGTTGCCGTTTGAGCTTTCCACGGCCCCGAGGATTTTCACCAAGGTAATGGCGGAAATGATGGTGCTCCTGCGCAAGCAAGGTGTCACAATTATTCCGTACTTGGACGATCTCCTAATAAAAGTGAGATCACGATAGCAGTTGCTGAACAGCGTATCACTTTCCATGAAGGTGTTGCAACAGCACGGCTGGATTCTCAATATCCCGAAGTCACAGTTAGTTCCAACGACTCGTTTGCCTTTCTTAGGCATGATTCTGGATACGGACCAGAAAATGGTTTATCTTCCGATAGAAAAGGCCCAAGAACTCATGAATCTGGTCAGGGACCTATTGACACCAAAAAGGGTGTCAGTGCATCACTGCACTCGAGTTCTGGGAAAGATGGTGGCGTCTTACGAGGCCATTCCTTTCGGCAGGTTCCATGCGAGGACTTTCCAATGGGACCTTCTGGACAAGTGGTTCGGATCACATCTACAGATTCATCAGATGATCACCCTGTCCCCCAGGGCCAGGGTATCTCTCCTGTGGTGGCTGCAGAGTGCTCACCTTCTAGAGGGTCGCAGGTTCGGCATTCAGGACTGGGTTCTAGTAACCACGGACGCGAGCCTCCGAGGTTGGGGAGCAGTCACACAGGGAAGAAATTTCCAAGGTCTCTGGTCAAGCCAGGAGGCTTGTCTTCACATCAACGTCCTGGAGTTGAGGGCCATATACAACACTCTTCGTCAAGCGGAGAATCTGCTTCGCGACCTACCGGTTCTGATTCAGTCAGACAACATCACCGCAGTGGCTCATGTAAACCGCCAAGGCGGAACAAAGAGCAGAGTAGCAATGGCAGAAGCCACCACGATTCTTCGCTGGGCAGAAAATCATGTAAGCTCTCTGACAGCAGTGTTCATTCCGGGTGTGGACAACTGGGAAGCAGACTTCCTCAGCAGACACTATCTACATCCAGGAGAGTGGGTACTTCATCAGGAAGTCTTCGCAGAGATTGCAAGTCAGTGGGGACTGCCTCAGATAGACATGATGGCGTCACGCCTCAACAAGAAACTACAGAGGTATTGCGCCAGGTCAAGGGACCCTCAGGCGTTGGCAGTGGACGCCCTGGTGACACCATGGGTGTTCCATTCGGTCTATGTGTTTCCTCCTCTTCCTCTCATCGCCAAGGTATTGAGAAACATAAGAAGAAGAGGAGTACGGACAATTCTCATTGTTCCGGATTGGCCATGAAGGGCCTGGTATCCGGATCTGCAGGAAATGCTCACAGAAGATCCGTGGCCTCTTCCTCTCAGAGAGGACCTGTTACAACAGGGGCCCTGTCTGTTCCAAGACTTACTGCGGCTGCGTTTGACGGCATGGCGGTTGAACGCCGGATCCTAGCGGAAAAGGGCATTCTGGATGTGGTCATTCCTACTCTGATAAAGGCTAGGAAGGACGTGACAGCAAAACATTATCACCGCATATGGCGGAAGTATGTATCTTGGTGTGAGTCCAGGAACGCTCCTCCGGAAGAATTCCATCTGGGCCGTTTCCTTCACTTCCTACAGACTGGAGTAAATTTGGGCCTAAAATTAGGCTCCATTAAGGTTCAGATTTCGGCCCTATCCATTTTCTTTCAAAAGGAATTGGCTTCTCTCCCAGAAGTACAGACTTTTGTCAAGGGAGTGCTGCATATCCAGCCTCCTTTTGTACCTCCAGTGGCACCCTGGGACCTTAACGTGGTGTTGCGGTTCCTTAAGTCTCACTGGTTTGAACCACTTAAAACGGTGGAATTAAAGTATCTCACTTGGAAAGTGGTCATGTTGTTGGCCTTGGCATCGGCTAGGCGAGTGTCGGAGTTGGCGGCTTTTTCTCACAAAAGCCCCTATCTGATTTTCCATGTGGATAGAGCGGAATTGTGGACTCGTCCTCAATTTTTGCCCAAGGTGGTTTCATCTTTTCATATGAACCAACCTATTGTGGTGCCCGTGGTTACACGAGACTTGGAGGACTCCGAATCCCTTGATGTGGTCAGGGCATTGAAAATTTATGTGGCCAGAACGGCTCGGGTTCGGAAAACAGAGGCACTGTTTGTCTTGTATGCAGCCGACAAGGTCGGCGCTCCTGCTTCGAAGCAGACTATTGCTCACTGGATCTGTAACACGATTCAGCAGGCTCATTCTACGGCTGGATTGCCGTTACCGAATTCTGTAAAAGCCCATTCCACTAGGAAGGTGGGTTCTTCTTGGGCGGCTACCCGAGGGGTCTCGGCATTATAGCTGTGCCGAGCAGCTACTTGGTCGGGTTCAAACACCTTTGCAAATTTCTTCAGGTTTGATACCTTGGCTGATGAGGACCTTGTGTTTGCTCAATCAGTGCTGCAGAGTCATCCGCACTCACCCGCCCGGTTTGGAGCTTTGGTATAATCCCCATGGTCCTTACGGAGTCCCCAGCATCCTCTAGGACGTAAGAGAAAATAAGATTTTAAACCTACCGGTAAATCTTTTTCTCCTAGTCCGTAGAGGATGCTGGGCGCCCGTCCCAGTGCGGACTACATCTGCAAGACTTGTATATAGGAGGTCATTCCGAGTTGTTCGCTCGCAAGGCGATTTTAGCAGAGTTGCTCACGCTAAGCCGCCGCCTACTGGGAGTGAATCTTAGCATCTTAAAATTGCGAACGACGTATTCGCAATTTTGCGATTACAAACTTCTTAGCAGTTTCAGAGTAGCTTCAGACTTACTCGGCATCTGCGATCAGTTCAGTGCTTGTCGTTCCTGGTTTGACGTCACAAACACACCCAGCGTTCGCCCAGACACTCCTCCGTTTCTCCAGCCACTCCCGCGTTTTTCCCAGAAACGGTAGCGTTTTTTCCCACACGCCCATAAAACGGCCTGTTTCCGCCCAGAAACACCCATTTCCTGTCAATCACACTACGATCGCCTGAGCGAAGAAAAAGCCGTGAGTAAAAATCCTAACTTCATAGCAAATTTACTTGGCGCAGTCGCAGTGCGGACATTGCGCATGCGCACTAAGCGGAAAATCGCTGCGATTCGATGAAATTTACCGAGCGAACAACTCGGAATGAGGGCCATAGTTTTTGCTTACATAAGGGTTATGTTACAGTTTGATCAGTCTCGGGCTGATGCTGTTTTGTTTCATACTGTTGACTGGTTCGTATATTCCAGGTTATACGGTGTGTATGGTGTGGGCTGGTATGAATCTTGCCTTTGGATTAACAAAAATCCTTTCCTCGTACTGTCCGTCTCCTCTGGGCACAGTTTCTCTAACTGAGGTCTGGAGGAGGGGCATAGAGGGAGGAGCCAGTGCACACCCATATCAAAAGTTCTTTTTAGTGCCCATGTCTTCTGCGGAGCCCGTCTATTCCCCATGGTCCTTACGGAGTCCCCAGCATCCTCTACGGACTAGGAGAAAAAGATTTACCGGTAGGTTTAAAATCTTATTTTTTCTCTTACGTCCTAGAGGATGCTAGGGTCCATTTTAGTACCATGGGGTATAGACTGCTCCCTTGGGAACCACGTGCACTTTAAGAGTTTAATAGTGTGGTCTAGCTCCTCCCTCTATGCCCCTCCTACCAGACTCGGTTTAGAAAATGTGCCCGGAGGAGCCGGTGGTATGGGTCGTTGGGTCGACACACATTAGGTCGACATGCATTGTGTCGACCACTAAAGGTCGGCATGCACTAGGTCGACAGGGTCGTTAGGTTGACATGTGCAAGGTCGACAGGTCAAAATGTCAACATGAGTTTTTTTAAAAACTTTTTTTGGTGTCGTTTTCGCTCGCCATGCTTCAGGCAAGGTGCCTCGCTCTGCTACCGCTGCGCTTGGCACAGGTTACCGTTCCCATTAGTAGTCCACGTGGATCGTAAAGTATGAAAAAGGTCAAAGAAAATCGTGAATAACTTGTGTCGACCTTTTGACCTGTCGACCTAGACACCATGTCGACCTTTAGTGGTCGACCCAATACTTGTCGACCTAATACATGTCGACCGAACGACCGCAACCCGGAGCCGGTCACAGCTAGGGGAGCTCCTAGGAGTTTTTCTAGTTTTATTATTATCGGAGTTAGTTAGGTACAGGCAGGCTGCTGGCAACAGCCTCCCTGCTTCGTGGGACTTAGGGGGGGGAGTAGGAACCAACTCTAGAAGTTAATGGTTCTCTATCTCCGCTGACAGGACACTGAGCTCCTGAGGGTGCTGATCGCAAGCCCACGAGGCGACCGCTCACTCCCGCAGCACGGCCGCCACCTCCTAACAGAGCCAGAAAAAAGAAGAGTGGTGATTACAGCGCCGGCGGCCCGGAGAGCGGGTCGCCGGCGGGAATGACTGCACAAGGGTGGGAGCGCAGCTCTGACAGGCTGTGCTCCGGAAGGCTCAGCGGCACACTGTGTACGGCGCTGTGAGGTGCGTCCTGGGCCAGCGCAATCGCCCTACACAGGGGCTAATCCCGCTTTTAGCGAAAAAATACCTCAGGCCAGTATAATACAATAAGTGCGGGAAGACGCGCCATTACAGGGGGCGGGCTTCTCCTCAGAGCGGATCCAGTACTTACCAGCGCCATTTTCTCCCTGCAGTTCATCATCAGAGACGCTGACAGGGAGCGCAGCCCTCCACGTAACTCCAGCATACCTCTGCGGTACCAGGGTGTTATGGACAGGGGGGAGAGTGATTATAGAACTGATTACCCTGTTAAGGTTACTCAGTCAGCGCCAGGCTTTTATATTAACTGTTTACTGGGGCGCTGTGTGGCTGGCTCCTTATACTCTGCGACTCTCTGAAGGTACTCTGGGGGAAACTGTGTCTGACATTTTCCTGTGTGTGTGTGTGTGTGTGTGTGTCTACATTACCATGTCTAAGGACTCTGTGTCCTGTGCTGCAGAGTGTTTATCTTCTCCTGAGGAGTCTATTCCATGTACTCAGGACTGCAATGTGCTTTCCCAGCCTTCTGAATCAGAGCCCCCATGGGTGGATTTTATAAAGGGAATGATATCCCAGATCTCCTCTAGGATGTCACATAATGAGAGAGAAACGCAGGTTTTGAGGAAATCTGTAGAGGGTTTGAAATATTCAGCTCCCACTACCTGATCTAGGACCCCTACTACATACCCGAAAAAGCGTGCTCTTGCCCAGATAATGCAAGCTGACACGGATACCGACTCTGATACAGGGGACGGTGATGGGGATATGCAGGGGGGAGATGCATCCCTGGCTAAGGGGGTGCAACTAATGATTGAGGCCATTAGGGACATTTTACACATTATTGAGAAAGTACCTGAGCAGGTAGAGGAGGCTTACTTTACAGAAAATAAGAAATCCTCCCTTCCCTTCCCTGCGTCTAAAGAGTTAAACTCCTTGTTTGAAAAATCCTAGGAAAACCCAGAGAGAAAATTCCAGATCCCAAAAAGCGTTTTCATTGCTTTTCCTTTCCCTGAAGAGGACAGGAAAAAGTTGGAAAACCCGCCTATAGTAGACTCTTCTGTATCTAGGTTGTCTAAAAAGGTGGTTTTACCTGTCCCTGGTTCAACCGCTTTGAAAGAGCCGGCTGACCGCAAAATTGAGACTACGCTCAAATCACTTTACACTGCTACAGGCGTAGCTTTAAGACCCACTATTGCTTGTGCGTGGATTTCTAAAGCCATAGTAAAGTGGTCAGGCACATTACTAGAGGAATTAGATACTATGGATAGGAGTGACATTGAATTGTTACGTCACATACAGGATTCTGCTGGTTTCATGGTAGAAGACATGAAGGACCTTGGCCTGCTTAATGCAAGGGCTTCTTCCATGGCTGTCTCAGCACGCAGAGGACTCTGGCTGCGCCAATGGTCTGCAAATGCAGAACCCAAGAAAAGTGTGGAGAACCTACCCTTCACAGGTCCGGCTCTGTTTGGGGATGCATTGGATGCGTGGATCTCCACGGCAACTGCGGGTAAGTCAACCTTCCTTCCCTCAGCAAAAACATCGACTAGGAAATCTTATCCTACATCTACAATGCAGTCCTTTCGGACCACGAAAGTTAAAAAGTCCAAACCCCCTTCCACTTTCTTTAGAGGAGGTCGGGGGAAATCTTGAAAACCTGCACCAACAGGTTTACAGGAACAGAAACCAGGTTCTGCTTCCTCCAAGTCTTCAGCATGACGGTGGACCTCCCAGCCTGGAGATAGGGCAGCTGGGAGTGAGACTAAAAGATTTCCGTCATGTCTGGTCGTCTTCATGCCTAGATCCCTGGGTAAAAGATATTGTTGCCCAGGGGTACAGACTGGAGTTTCAGGAACTCCCACCTCACAGATTCTTCAAATCCGGCTTACCAGCTTTGCTGACAAAGTGCTATCCTACAGGAAGCCATTCACAAATTGGTGCAAACAAATGTCATTGTTCCAGTTCCACCTCACCTAAAAATCAAGGGTTATTACTCCAACCTGTTTGTGGTACTGTTAAGTTCATTTAAATTACAAGGAAAAGCAATACCTAATCACACTATGGTATGAGCCGCTGCGGCCGTTAATCATATGCATATAACCTCTAAAATGTGTATATACGTTGCGTATACACGCCGACACGTTATGCGCACAATACAGCGACACGTGTGGCTGAATACACCTTACCCCAAACAAGAACGGAATGCGACACCAGTAGTTAAATGTAATGTTGTGGTCCAACGCATCAACAGTATTTACTTACGTTTGATCGCGGGCGCTCCTGGATCCAGGACTAAGTCAGTCTTAGCAAGATGACCTTCAGAGAATAGAGACTGAGCCTGGTCAGACAGAGTAGACAACAGGGAAGCAGACTTCCTCAGCAGACACGACCTGCACCCTGGGGAATGGGGCCTTCACCCGGAGGTGTTCCAGTGATTGACACGTCGGTGGGGATATCCACAAATCGACATGATGGCCTCTCGACTCAACAAGAAGCTCAAGCGGTATTGTTCCAGGTCGAGAGACCCACAAGCAGTGGCTGTAGACGCTCTGACAACTCAGTGGGTCTACCCATTTCCTCTGATCCCAAGAATTTTAAAAAGAATAAAAAGGGAAAAGGTTCCAGCAATCCTCATTGCTCTGGACTGGCCACGAAGGGCCTGGTATGCGGATCTTCTCGAGATGCTCCTCGAAGATCCGTGGCTTCTACCTCTTTGCGAGGATCTTCTGCAACAGGGCCCGTTTTGACTATCAAGACTTACCGCGGCTACGTTTAACGGCATGGAAGTTGAACTGCTGATTCTAGCCAGGAGAGGGATTCCTGACAAGGTCTTCCCGACTATGATCCAAGCCAGAAAGGTGGTAACGTCTAAACGTTACCACCGTATCTGAAGGAAATATGTCTCTTGGTGTGAGAGCAGACAATATTTTTTGGTGGAATTTCATCAGGGACGTTTCCTGCTTTTTCTGCAGTTGGGAGTAGATGCGGGCCTACGTCTAGGCTCCATAAAAGTCCAGATTTCGGCCTGGTCTATTTTCTTTCAGAAACAATTAGCTTCTCTCCCTGAGGTTCTGACGTTCTTGAAAGGTGTTCTGCACATCCAACCTCTCTTTGTGCCTCCCACAGCGTTTTGGGATCTCAGTTTGGTGCTGCAGTTCCTCCAATCGGACTGGTTTGAACCGTTACAGGAGGTAGACGTAAAGTACCTTATGTGGAAGACCATCACGCTGTTGACCTTGGCTTCAGCAAGACGTGTCGGAGTTGGGGGCGTTGTCTTACAAGAGCCCCTGCCTAATTTTCCATGAGGACAGAACTGAACTCAGGACTTGTCAGCAATTCTTTCCTTAGGTGGTGTCCGCATTTCACATAAACCAACCTATTGTGGTTCCGGTTGTTACGGACACATCTGCGACTTCAGTCTTTTTGTATGTTGTGAGGGCTTTGAAGGTGTATGTAAAGAGAACTGCTCGTCGCAGGAAATCAGACTCGCTGTTAGTTCTCTATGATGCCAGCAAGATTGGGTGTCCTGCTTCAAAGCAGCCAATTGCACGCTGGATCAGGCTCACTATCCAGCATGCTTATTCCACGGCAGGTTTGCCAATTCCGAAATCTGTTCAAGCCCACTCTACTAGGTCGGTGGGTTCCTCTTGGGCAGCTGCCCGGGGTGTCTCGGCTTTACAGCTCTGCCGAGCAGCTACTTGGTCAGGTTCGAACACGTTTGCTAAGTTCTACAAGTTCGATACTTTGACCAAACTGAAGGTCCTCAGAGGCCATTCAGTTCTGCAGGAACCTCCGCACTCTCACACCCGGTTTGGGAGCTTTGGTACATCCCCATGGTACTAAATGGATCCCAGTATCCCCTAGGACGTAAGAGAAAATAGGATTTTAATTACCTACCAGTAAATCCTTTTCTCGTAGTCCGTAGGGGATATTGGGTGCCCGCCCGGTGCTTTGTTCTACCTGCGCTGTTACTTGGTTAAGTAATGTTGTTTGGTTCAGCTGTTGCTGTACATGTTTGCAAGTTTGGTTAGCATGGCTTTGCTCTTGTTCTGGTTGTGCTGGTTCGAAATCTCACCACTATCCTTATCTATCCTTCTCTCAAAGTATGTCCGTCTCCTCGGGCACAGTTTCCTAGACTGAGTCTGGTAGAAGGGGCATAGAGGGAGAAGCCAGCACACACTATCAAATTCTATAGTGCCCAAGGCTCCTAGTGGATCGTCTATACCCCATGGTACTTAATGGATTCCCAGTATCCCCTACGGGCTACGAGAAAAGGAATTGCCGGTAGGTAATTAAAAGCCTATTTCTCATACGTCCTAGAGGATGCTGGGGATGCTTCAAGAACCATGGGGTATAGACGGGATCCGCAGGAGACATGGGCACACTATAAGACTTTGAATGGGTGTGAACTGGCTCCTCCCTCTATGCCCCTCCACCAGACTCCAGTTAGATTCTGTGCCCAGTGAGACTGGATGCACACTGAGGAGCTCTCCAGAGTTTCTCAGAAAAAAGACTTAGGTTTGTTATTTTCAGGGAGCACCGCTGGCAACAGGCTCCCTGCATCGTGGGGCTGAGGGGAGAGAAGTCAGACCTACTTCTTCTGAGTTCAAGGGCTCTGCTTCTTAGGCTACTGGACACCATTAGCTCCAGAGGGTTCGATCACTACGGTACGCCTAGCTGCTTGTTCCCGGAGCCGCGCCGTCACCCCCCTCACAGAGCCAGAAGACAGAAGCCGGGTGAGTATAGGAAGATCAGAAGACTTCAGTGACAGCAGAAGACGGCATTTGAGGTACCGCACAGCGGTCGCGCTGCGTGCCATGCTCCCACACATAACATGGCACCGCAGGGCGCAGGGGGGGGGGGGCGCGCGCCCTGGGCAGCATTGGACCCTCAAATGGCACTGGCAAAAGTGAAAACAGTGCCTGGGCACTAGTTAAGGGACCCCCGCCAGTATAAGTATAAAATTTAAGCGGGACTGAAGCGCGCCATGTAGGGGGCGTGGCTTAGCCCTCACAGCTCTGACCAGCGCCATTTTCTCTTCACAGAAGCTGCAGAGACGCTGGCCCTGACCTCCACACTGCTGTACAAGTAACAGGGTGCAAAATGGGGGGGGGGCACAACGGAGTTTGTGCTAAAATTGTTTATTTATATATATATATATATATATATATATATATATATATATATATATATATATATATACATATATATACATATACATATATATATATATACATATATATACATATATATACATATATATATATATATATATATATATATATATATATACATATATATACATATATATATATATATATATATATATATATATATATATAATTTTTTTTTTTTTTTTTTAAAGCACTAACAGGTCTGGGCAGTCTTTTTACTCGCTTCAGTACCGGGATAGGTGCTGTGTTGTCAGCTGGCAGAACTCCTTCTGTCTCTCTTACAGGCTTTGTTGTGGGTCTGTCTCCTATAGCCCCAGTGTGGTTGTGGGTGTCGGTACGTGTGTGTTGACATGTCTGAGGCTGAGTGCTCTTCCCAGGAGGAGGCTGGAGTGGGGACAGAAAATACTGAGTGACCGTGTCGGCACCGCCGATGGATGATTGGGTAAATATGTTAAGTGTTTTAAATGCAAATGTGACTCGGTTGACTAAGAGATTTGATAAATCTGAGTCTAAGAACCAGACATGGAGGAAATCCATGGAGGATGCTTTGTCACAAGCCCAGACCCCTTCGGGGTCACAAAAACGTGCATTTACCCAGATAGCTGATACAGATACCGACACGGACTCTGATTCCAGTGTCGACTATAGTGATGCCAGATTAAATCCAAAACTGGCTAAGAGTATTCAGTACATGATTGTGGCGATAAAAGAAGTGTTGCATACAGAGGACCCTGCTGTTCCTGATACAAGGGTCTGTATGTTTAAAGGAAAGAAACCTGAGGTAACGTTTCCTCCCTCTCATGAACTGAACGCACTTTTTGAAAAGGCTTGGGAAAATCCTGACAAGAAGATACAGAATTCCAGTGGCATATCCGTTCCCCTCTGGGGACAGGGAAAGGTGGGAGTCAACCCCCACGGTAGACAAAGCTTTATCGCGTCTATCCAAAAAGGTGGCGCTTCCGTCTCCTGACACGGCAGCCCTAAAAGATCCTGCGGATCGTAAGCAGGAAAATACACTAAAATCCATTTGTCACTATAGGGTCGCTCCTCGGGCCTGCCGTTGCTTCGGCATGGGTGAGTAGCGCTATTGAAAAGTGGGCAGATAACTTGTCATCTGTGGTAGATACCCTAGACAGGGATAGCGTGCTTTTGACTCTGGGTCATATCAGGGACGCTGCAGCATATTTAAAAGAAGCTGTTAGGGATATTGGCCTTTTGGGATCAAGGGCCAATGCCGTGGCTGTCTCGGCTAGAAGGGCATTGTGGATTCATCAATGGAATGCTGACGTTTAACGGTAGGGTCTTGTTTGGTGACGGCCTCACTGACCTGGTGTCTACGGCTACCGCGGGTAAGTCTTCATTTTTACCTTATGTTCCTGCACAGCAGAAGAAAACGCCTCACTATCAGATGCAGTCCTTTCGGCCCAATAAATTTAAGAAAGGACGAGGGTCCTCCTTCCTTGCTGCGAGGGGAAGAGGAAGGGGAAAAAGGTCACAGGCTGTGGCAAGTTCCCAAGAGCAGAAGTCCTCTCCGGCTTCTACCAAATCCACCGCATGACACTGGGGCTCCTCTGCGGGAGTCCACACCGGTGGGGGCACGTCTCCAACTCTTCGGTCAGGTCTGGGTGCACTCGGACCTGGATCCTTGGATAGTAGAAATAGTAACCCAAGGATACAGGTTAGAGTTTCAAGACGTGCCCCCTCACCGATTTTTCAAATCGGCCTTGCCAGCTTCTCTTCTAGAAAGGGAGGTAGTAAGCACTGTGATATTAAAGTTGTGTCAAAGTCAAGTAATTGTCACGGTGCCCCCGTCACAACAGGGGGAAGGATTTTTATTCGAGCCTGTTCGTTGTCCCGAAGTCGGATGGCTCAGTCAGACCGATTCTGAACCTAAAATCCCTCAATTTCTTTCTAAAGAAATTCAAATTCAAGATGGAATCTCTCCGAGCAGTGATCTCCAGTCTGGAGGAGGGGGATTTTATGGTGTCTGTCGACATAAAGGATGCCTACTTACACGTCCCCATATATCCTCCACATCAGGCTTATCTGAGATTTGCTGTTCAGGATTGTCATTACCAATTTCAGACGTTGCCGTTTGGTCTGTCCACGGCTCCGAGGATTTTCACCAAAGTAATGGCGGAAATGATGGTTCTCCTGCGCAAGCAGGGAATCACAATTATCCTGTACTTGGACGATCTCCTCATAAAGGCGAGATCCAAGGAGCGATTGCTGAAAAATGTTGCCCTTTTACTGACGATTCTGCAACAACATGGTTGGCTCCTGAATTTGCCAAAATCACAGTTGGATCCGACGACACGGCTGTCGTTCCTGGGTATGATTCTGGATACAGAATTGCAGAGAGTTTTTCTTCCAGTGGAAAAAGCTCTGGGAATACAGAACATGGTAAAACAGATTCTGAAACCAGCAAAGGTGTCAGTTCTTCAATGCACTCGGTTGCTGTGGAAGATGGTGGCGGCCTACGAGGCCATTCCGTATGGCAGGTTCCATGCCAGGGTGTTTCAGTGGGACCTGTTGGACCAGTGGTCTGGGTCTCACCTGGACATGCACCGGAAAATAATTCTATCTCCCAGGACCAGAATCTCCCTTCTGTGGTGGCTGCACAGTTCTCACCTTCTGGAGGGACGCAGGTTCGGGATTCAGGATTGGATCCTGGTGACCACAGATGCAAGCCTCCAAGGCTGGGGAGCGGTCACACAGGGAAGAAACTTTCAGGGAAAGTGGTCAAGCCAGGAAGCTTGTCTACACATAAACATTCTGGAGTTAAGGGCCATTTACAACGGCATTCTGCAAGCAGAACATCTTCTTCGAGATCTGCCTGTCTTGATTCAGTCAGACAACGTGACAGCAGTGGCGTACATAAACCGCCAGGGCGGAACAAGGAGCAGAGCGGCGATGGCAGATGCCACGAAGATTCTTCGCTGGGCGGAAAGACATGCCAGCGCTGTGTCAGCAGTCTTCATTCCAGGAGTGGACAACTGGGAAGCAGACTTCCTCAGCAGACACGATCTCCATCCAGGAGAGTGGCATCTTCATCAAGAGGTCTTTGCAGAAGTGACAAGTCGTTGGGGAGTTCCTCAAGTAGACATGATGGCGTCCCGCCTCAACAAGAAACTTCAGAGATATTGTTCCAGGTCAAGGGACCCTCAAGCGATAGCGGTGTACGCCCTAGTGACACCGTGGGTGTTTCCGTCGGTCTATGTATTCCCTCCACTTGCACTCATTCCAAAGGTGTTAAAGATTATAAGAAGAACAAGGGTTCAGGCGATACTCATTGTTCCAGACTGGCCAAGGAGGGCCTGGTATCCAGATCTTCAGGAGTTGCTCATGGAAGGATCCCTGGCCTCTTCCGCTACGGGAGGACCTGTTACAACAAGGACCGTGCGTGTATCAGGACTTACCGCGGCTGCGTTTGATGGCGTGGCGGTTGAACGCCAAATCCTAGCCCGAAAGGGTATTCCCAGTGAAGTCATTCCCACACTTCTTCAGGCTAGAAGAGAAGTAACGGCAAAGCATTACCACCGTATTTGGAGAAAATGTATCTTGGTGTGAATCCAAGAAGGCTCCTACGGAAGAATTTCACCTGGGGCGCTTGCTCCATTTTCTACAAGCAGGTGTATATGCGGGCCTAAAGTTAGGCTCTATTAAAGTACAGATTTCGGCCTTGTCGATCTTTCTTCAGAAAGAATTGGCCTCCCTTCCAGAAGTTCAGACCTTCGTGAAAGGCGTGCTGCACATCCAACCTCCATTTGTGCCTCCTGTGGCACCATGTGATCTTAATGTGGTTTTGCAGTTCCTGCAATCTCATTTGTTTGAACCTTTACGTAAGGTTGAGTTGAAATTCCTTACTTTGAAAGTAGTCATGTTGTTGGCCTTGGCATCCGCAAGGCGGGTATCTGAGTTGGTGGCTTTGTCTCACAAAAGCCCCTATTTAATCTTCCATGCTGATAGGGCGGAGTTGAGAACTTGTCTGCAATTTCTACCGAAAGTGGTTTCATCATTTCACGTGAACCAGCCTATTGTGGTGCCAGTGGCTACTGATGCCTTGGCGGATTCAAAGTCTCTTGATGTGGTCAGAGCTTTGAAGATCTATGTCGCCAGAACGGCTCAGATTAGGAAAACAGAGGGTCTGTTTGTCCTGTGTGCTCCCAACAAGATTGGGGCTCCTGCTTCTAAGCAGACTATTGCGCGCTGGATTTGTAATACGATTCAGCAGTCTCATTCTACGGTAGGTTTGCCGTTACCAAAATCTGTAAAAGCCCATTCTACCAGGAAGGTGGGCTCATCCTGGGCGGCTGCCCGTGGAGTCTGTGCGTTACAACTTTGCCGAGCTGCTACTTGGTCAGGATCAAACACCTTTGTGAGGTTTTACAAGTTTGATACCCTGGCTGAGGAGGAACTTTTGTTTGGTCAATCGGTGCTGCAGAGTCATCCGCACTTTCCCGCCCGTTCTAGAGCTTTGGTATAAACCCCATGGTTCTTGAAGCATCCTCAGCATCCTCTAGGACGTATGAGAAAATAGGATTTTAATACCTACCGGTAAATCCTTTTCTCTTAGTCCGTAGAGGATGCTGGGCGCCCGTCCCAGTGCGGGCTGTATCTGCAGTTTGGTTGTAGTTACGCTCATGTTGCATTGAGTTCAGTCAATCTGTGACTGTTGTTGGTCATGCCGTTGCATGCGTTGTTGTTGGATGCCATGTTGTACGGCGTGTTTGAGGTGTGAGCTGGTATGTATCTCACCTTAGTTTTAAAATAATTAAATAAATCCTTTTCCACTAAATGTCCGTCTCCCTGGGCACAGTTCCTATAACTGGAGTCTGGAGGAGGTGCATAGAGGGAGGAGCCAGTTCACACCAATTTAAAGTCTTAAAGTGCCCATGTCTCCTGCGGATCCCGTCTATACCCCATGGTTCTTGAAGCATCCCCAGCATCCTCTACGGACTAAGAGAAAAGGATTTACCGGTAGGTAATTAAAATCCTATTTTTTTCCATTTAACTACCTCTAAAAATCTCGTGTCCTCATACACGCGTCTCTTTCGCTCAAAATGTGCATCCTGTTCGCATATAGGGGGTAATTCAGACCTGATCACGCTGTGCGTTTTTCGCACAGTGGACGATCAGATCTGAACTGCGTATGCTCCGCAATGCGCGGGTGCGATGGACAACAGCGAAAAAAGCGATCGGAAGGTGATTGACAGGAAGTGACCATTTGTGGGTGGCCACTGACCGTTTTACAGGATTGTCCGGAAAAAAGCAGGAGGGATCAGGCATTTTCATGGAGGGTGTCTGACGTCCGCTCCGGCCACGATCAGCAGCAAACAATCGCAGCGGCAGAGTAAGTCCTGGGCTGAGGAGAGGCAGTTTGTGCAGCTCTGCTACAAAAGCAAACGCACACCTGCACAGCACTTTACCCCTCCCCCTGTAGGCGGCGACTATCTGATCGCAGGGTTGCAAAAAACGCACCCTAGCGATCAGGTCTGAATTACCCTCATAGAAAACAACTGGCAGCGACAGAACGGCACTGCAGGCGTACAATGATCAGTGGGATATGCCACGTTTGTACCTCTGCGTGCAGCGGAGTATCAGTCTGTGCACACAGCGCTACCATGCAGTGGCTTTTTCCCGACGCCAAGTTCTGTTGTGCTTCATCTGTGGCTTGGTATGTGTGTAAAACCAATGAAGTAGCAGCTCTGCATCCCTGGTACTCTGTGAGCGGCTGTTCACAGCGTCTGCAGTGCAAATAAAATGCAAAATGTAAAGAAAATGTACACTGCCCACTGCGGCTCAGTCGTGCCGCATGGCGTATTGCGGCTGGGTGCATGAGGACACATCTCTATATGTGGGAGTAAAACAGGTGCAGGTACTGTAGGGACTCCCAGATCACCTGCACCCAGCAGATGCTATGGGATGATGCATAGTCCTGTGCACTGTGTGGGCTGTAGAGACGTTAGAGGAAAATCGCGCTCCTAACGTCAGCTGGAGTTACAGGCGCTGCAGATTTTGACTTTTTGTTTTTTGTATAATTATTATTTTTTTCCTCTGGCTGGGTCCACAGGATTATCCACAGGATAACATTGGGATATGGTTGAGCGACAGCGGAAATGGCACCAACACGGTCACGAGCTTTCTGACCTCCCAGGATGCATCGGAGCTTCCCCATATAGTCCCGCCCACTGACTCAGTCAAATCAGTTTTTTGCTTGGTGCGGCAGGAAGCCGCATGGTCACAGGGCTGCTGTTGTAAAGCGGCCTCAAGCTTTTATTATGTTATTTTAATAGACTTCCTATGTTTAGAGCGACTTTTCTTAACAGCGTCTTAAACGCATACTGGAAAGAGCCGCTCCAACAACTCCCCACCGGGTCGCAACAACGCTTACCTACGCGGTACAGTGCTGTCTCGACGGGCGTCTGTGTGGGATGTTCTAGCAGGTCCAGCAGACGTAACCAGGCTGTGGCCGGAGCATGGGGGGAAGGTAAGTATATGGATTTCCTCTTACTAGAGGGGTCAGGACACAGCTACACTGTATTGGTGGAGACTACAAACAGTGTGTTGATGCGCCGAACATCTCGAGTGCGACAGCGCTACGCTCTAGGGATCATAGGCGCCAGGACTAGGCAGAGGCTGCGATCCTGGGAGTTTAAGTCAACGTGGGGATTCAGACGCTCTCCTGGCCGTCCCTCCTCCGAGTTCATGACCAGTTTCCGCGCGTCTCCCGTCCATGAACTGAATGACCTCACTTCCGTCTCAGACGCTACCGAGAGGGTTCTCAGTCGCAGCTTAGACGCTGCGATTGTGTACACTAGAGATCCCGCCTAGACCGAGTCGCAGCCCTTAGCGTCTGCATACACGTGGAAGTCGCTGAGCGTCCGTGTCCGTCAGTGAGCGACTGTGTCCGTTATCGGTTATCCGGAGCGGTAGTATACATCAGTAGCGTCTGAATCCACTCTGCGTCTTACGAGCGCATTTGCTTGGATATGGAAGTGTGGTGAGTCTCCCTGTATCCCGCTCTCTGGAGGCAGGGTATACAGTACTAAAAATTCTCTCTACTTGTTAGTTTGAATTGTTTAATTTTTAGTACATATTGCATATGAGATGTGTATAATTACTGGGGTTTCTGCATGTGATGTTTGAGAAAAACAGTGAAAAACAGAAGTACAATTTTCCTACTTACTTGTAAGTTGTTATGGGGGTTGTATTCTCATATGACAATATCTAATGCCTTAACATGTGACTGACTGCTAGTAAGTGTGCTGACTTTTCTATGTTGTCAGTCCTGTTCTGACCCTCAATTCAGGTGCACGGTTGTGGTCAGATTGATCTCACTTCTGTATATCCATATATAGGTGATTTTCAGTCACAAATTGTGTAGTCATTAACAGATTATTACCATGTCTGTGAGCGGCAAAAGTGACGAGGAGAATTTATCAGGCACTCCTACATCCCTAACATGCTTATCTTGTAAGACAGGGGTAATTGGTATGGACCAATTGGTCACTTATGAGGGGTTGTGTGCGAACGGTTTGCTTTTCAGCAAAGTAAAAAACAGGAGTTTGTTCAACCACCAACAGAGCCACCATGGAATATGTTCGCAAAGACTTTATCTTAAATAGCGGACAGGTTAACTCCGGTAGCACCACCTCAAGGGTTAGGTTACACTATTAACCCATACATGCAGCTCCCTCCCTACGGCTTGGTTCCAGTAGCCTCTACAAGTAACCAAGGGACAGGTAAGACTGAGACCGATGCGTCTATGTGGCAGACTACACAAGATGATACGACAGATGATGATACAGTATATTCAAATAGTCCGTATGATGATCAGTCGCAGAGTTTTAGTTCAGAGGATGTAGCTGAACTTATTGATGCTGTGAAGGCTGTTCTCTCTTTGGAAGAGCCAGCCAAAACAGTGTCAAAGTCTAAAGCACCTGTGTTTAAACGAGCAAAAGCAGTTAAAGCTGAATTCCCGCAGCAGATGAGCTGACGGAAATGATAGAAGAATCTTGGGCGATGCCCAGTAAAAAGTATAAGATTCCGAAAAGATGGGATTCTTATTATCCATTTCCAGCTGCGGATTGTTCGAAAAGAGAAGTTCCTCCAAAAGTAGATGCACATGTTCTGCGACTTGTGCATAACTCTGCTTTACCACTGTCATCTACCTCTCTAAATGATGTCACAGACAGAAGGGTAGATAGCTTCTTGAAAAATATATTTTCTTTCGCAGGAGCAGTGGTGAGACCTGCTATGGCTTCGGCCTGGATAGCAAAGGCAATGGGCGAATGGATAGAGGAACTAGAGAATGACCTCTCCTCCTAATAGGGAGCAAGAGTATCATTTAAGCCGTTTAAGACAATCTACCCAATACTTGGAAGAAGCGGCAAATGACATGGGTACAATCGCTTCTAGAGCATCAGCCTTGACGGTAGCCGCTCGTAGAGCAGTTTGGCTGCGTACTTGGAAAGCAGATGCAGAATCCAAGAAGAAATTGGAAGCATTACCTTTCATTGGTAATATATTGTTTGGGATACGATTTTCAGACATTCTAGAATCGGAAGCTGAGTCGAAGGTCAGATTTCCGACTAGTTATAACCCTAAGTCTAGGGGTTCAAAGTTTCGGCCATTTCGATGGCAAGGCACAGCTAAGGCTAAAGAGGAGTCTAAGCAACCCCAGTTCAAAACCAGGGGTAGGAAGCAGTGGGCTACCAAAAAGCCAGCTTCCAAGCCTGAACAGAAACAATCAGACTGAGGAGACGGGCCTCCGCCTGGAGGATTCCAGGTTTGGGGGCCTACTCCTTCATTTTGCACACATATGGCAACAGTCGACAACAGATGCTTGGGTGCAGAAGGTGGTATCTCAGGGGTATGGGTTCCCATTCAGGAGGCAGCCTCCTCAAAGATTTTTTTGCACCAGCCTGTCTCGAGTCGAAGGCCAATGCCCTGCAAGAAGCAGTCCAGAAATTACTGCAGTCAGGTGTGATTGTCCCAGTACCGCCATCACAAAGGGGACACCCCTGTGTCCAATCTATTTACTCCTGTTTACTCCAATCTATTTCTGATCCAGAAGCCAAATGGGTCATTTCGACCAATTCTCAATCTGAAAATGTTGAACAAATACATTTGGATCCCAAGGTTCCACATGGAGACGTTACGCTCCATAATGTTGGCTATGGAACCAGGCGATTACATGGTATCTCTGGATGTACGGGATGCTTACCCAGTGCCGTTTCTAGCGGCGGGTGAGCCGTGCAACCGCACGGGGCGCCCGCCGCGGCACTTTGTGTCCTTATCTCCTCTCCTCCCTCTTCCCGGGCGCTCCTGCTCGGGGGGCAGAGTTTCGCGGAATGACGCGTTTGCGTCGTGACGTCACGACGCAAACGCGTCATTCCGCGAAGCCCCGCCCCCCAAGCAGGAGCGCTCGGGAAGAGGGAGGAGAGGAGATAAGCCTGGAAGGAGGAGGCGGCCGGCGCGAGAAACGTGAGGCGGCCGGACCCGAAGAGCGGGAAGATGTAAGTATTATCTCTACCTCTCTCTCTCCCCCTTCCCCCCCCCCCCACTTGACACCTGCCTGCCGCACTGTGTAAAATGGGGATACCTGCCTGCCGCACTGTGTAAAATGGGGATACCTGCCTGTCGCACTGTGTAAAATGGGGGCACCTGCCTGCCGCACTGTGTAAAATGGGGATATCTGCCTGCTGCACTGTGTAAAATGGGGGCACCTGCCTGCGTACTGTGTAAAATGGGGGCACCTGCCTGCGTACTGCGTAAAATGGGGATATCTGCCTGCCGTACTGTGTAAAATGGGGATACCTGCCTGCCGCACTGTGTAAAATGGGGATATCTGCCTGCCGCACTGTGTAAAATGGGGGCACCTGCCTGCGTACTGTGTAAAATGGGGATATCTGCCTGCCGCACTGTGTAAAATGGGGACACCTGCCTGCCGTACTGTGTAAAATGGGGGCACGTGCCTGCCGCGCTGTGTAAAATGGGGATACCTGCCTGCCGCACTGTATAAAATGGGGATACCTTTCTGCCGCACTGTGTAAAATGGGGATACCTGCCTGCCGCACTGTGTAAAATGGGGACACCTGCCTGCCGCGCTGTGTAAAATGGGGACACTTGCCTGCTGTAATGTGTAAAATGGGGACTTTTTTATTTTTATTTTTCCCCCCTGTGGTGGGCGTGATGATATCAGATGAGGTCACGCCCACTTTAATGAGACCACGCCCATTTTAATCAGGCCACACACCCTTGTCGGGAGCGCGCGCGTCTTTGGCGCGTGCATGCCTTTTCTTTTTATAGCTATATGGGGGGGGGGCACGCAATTTTTTTTTTTATAGCAATGGGGGGGGGGGGGGGGAGGCGCATTTTGAAATCTCGCACTGGGAGCCAAATTGTCTAGAAACGGCCCTGTGCTTACCTACATGTGCCTATAGCACTGTCTCATCAGTGTTACCTCAGGTTTGCCATCCTCCAGGAACATTTTCAGTTCCAAGCTTTGCCCTTTGGGCTAGCAACAGCACCCAGGGTGTTTACCAAAATTATGGTGGTTATGGCAGCTTGTCTGCGCAAACGGGATAAGAATATTCCCATACCTCGACGACCTGTTAATCTTAGCACAATCGCAGGAGTTACTTTTGAGCCATCTTCAACAGACAATAGTTTGTTTACAGAGACACGGGTGGCTCATTAATTGGGAAAAGTCGTCTCTGAATCCGTCACAGCGGATGGTTCATTTGGGGCCCATATTGGATTCAGACCTACAGAGAGTTCTCTTGCCTGAGAAAAAGATAGTCAAGGTGCAGGTCATGGCTCAGGAAGCGTTGCACGCCCAGACAATGTCAGTCCATGCAGCAATGCGACTGTTGGGTCTGATGGTATCAACCTTCGACATGGTGCAATATGCGCAATTTCACTCCAGACCATTGCAGCACCTTATTCTGACCAAATGGAACGGAAATCATCAGACGAATAAAAAAGAAGATGATAAAGTTTCCAGTAAACGTAAAAAGGTCTCTAGCGTGGTGGCTACAGACAGACCATTTAAACAAGGGGAGACCCTTTTGGATAAAATAATGGCAAGTCCTGACAACAGATGCCAGCCTGCAAGGCTGGGGGGCGATACCCTGAAGCCTTTGGTTCCTGGGAAAATGGACCGTAAGGGAAAGTCGCCTGCCAATAAATCTGTTGGAGATAAGGGCCATTTATATGGCTCTAGTTCAGGCAAAGGACAGTCTGCAAGGAAGACCGGTCCAGATTCGCTCAGACAATGCGACAGCAGTAGCGCGTACCTCAATCATCAAGGAGGAACTCACAGCAAGAGACTGATGGAGGAAGTAATTCCCATTCTAAGATGGGCAGAACTTCATCTCCCAGCATTGTCAGCAGTGTTTGTCCCAGGTGTACTGAACTGGGAAGCGGATTTTCTCAGTCGACACAGCATTCAGGAAACCGAATGGGCACTACACCCAGAAGTGTTTCAGACAATAGTGAACAGATGGGGTCTACCGGAGATAGACCTTATGGCGTCTCGTCTAAACAAGTCTCAGCGTTAACTGTATGGTTTCAGCGAAAGATTGCCGATTTAAAGGGTGTACGTACTTACTTTCAGGGAGTTGTACATATTCAACCTCCATTTGTTCCTCCTGCAGCTCCCTGGGATTTGAATCTAGTTCTTAGATTCCTTCAGGGACCTCCGTTCGAACCACTTAAGAGAGCAGATCTTAAATGGTTAACGGCTAAAGTACTTTTTCTACTGGCAATGGCGTCAGCCAGAAGAGTGTCAGATTTAGGAGCGTTATTGTGCAAGTCTCCTTTCCTAAGTTTTTTCCCAGACAGAGCAGTTCTCAGAACTAGATCTGGTTATCTTCCGAAGGTGGTTTCAAAGTTTCACCTGAATGAAGAGATTGTAGTCCCAGCTTTTCAGGTATCGGGACTATCTGCGGGAGAAGCGTCGCTGAACGTAGTCCGAGCATTAAGAATCTACATAGATCGTACTAGTGCCATCAGGAAAACAGATTCTCTCTTCATCCTCTACGGATTTCATAGAAAGGATGGCCTGCTAGTAAACAGACGCTCGCAAGATGGCTCCGAATTGTAATATCAGAAGCTTATTCTCATGCAGATCTCCCTACTCCGGCTAATGTCTCTGCTCACTCTACACGTAAGGTAGGTCCTTCTTGGGCAGCACAGCAGGGTGCTTCTGCAGAACAGATTTGTAAGGCAGCCACATGGTCTTCCATAAACACATTCATTAGACATTATGCCTTGGATACTTTTGCCTCTCATGACTCAGACTTCGGGCGAAAGGTGGTCCTGTGTAATCAGGAGCGTCCCCACCACTAAAATTGGCTTTGGGAATCCCAATGTTATCCTGTGGATAATTCTGTGGACCCAGCCAGAGAAATAGACGTTATGGTAAGAACTTACCGTTGATAACGTGATTTCTCTTATGTCCACAGGTATCCACAGGGGTCCCACCCTGACGCACCTGATTTGAGGATCTAGACAATCACTAAACCTCTTCCTTCTTGTATGGAAGGGTGTGCATGTGTGTTCTTATCGCCTAAATAGGTTTCTACCTGATGCTCCTGCCTAAATCGCTGTGGAAAGAACTGATTTGACTGAGTCAGTGGGCGGGACTATATAGTGGAGGCCCCAATGCATCCTGGGAGGCCAGAAAGCTTGTGACCGTGTTGGTGCCATTTCCGCTGTCGCTCAACCATATCCCAATGTTATCCTGTGGATACCTGTGAACATAAGAGAAATCACGTTATCAACGGTAAATTCTTACCATAACGTCTATTTTTTTTCTTTTGGAGAAGCCATTTATTTGTTTATCTCAGTGTTGTCGCTAGAGGCCAATCCTGGGATCGAGATAGGCGGGATCCCGGGATTTGGGCCCAAAAATGCCGGGATTCAAGGGATTACATTGCGCATATGCGGGAGGGTGGGTTTAAGTAATATTACTTACTAATATTAGGCGGGCGGCAGCCATGGACAAGCTGAACGCGGTGTCACTTCAAATGTAGCGCCGGGCGCCAGCCAATCAGAGCTGGCAGACGGCAGCCAATCAGGGAAGCTGCCGCAGCTGCGCAGCCAATCAGGAGCGACTGCTGCAGCCGCTTCCCTGATTGGCTGCCGGTCCGCCAGCTCTGATTGGCTGGCGGCCGGCGCTTCATTTGAAATGCCGCTACGTTCAGTGTGTCCATGGTTGCCGCCCGCCTAATAGTAAGTAGTATTACTTACACCCACCCTCCCTCCGTGCAGTCAGTGCTCCCTACAGCCTTCCTCCCTCCCGCGGGGCTACCAACCCTCCTGCACCGCTACCTACACCCTCCCTCCCGCACTGCTACCTACACCCTCCCTCCCGCACCACTACCTACACCCTCCCTCCATGCAGTCAGTGCTCCCTACAGCCTTCCTCCCTCCCGCGCCGCTACCAACCCTCCCTCCCGCTCCACTACCTACACCCTCCCTCCCCACTAACTACACCCTCCCTCCCGCTCCACTACCTACACCCTCCCTCCGTGCAGTCAGTGCCCCCTACAGCCTTCCTCCCTCCCGTGCCGCTACCAACCCTCCCTCCCGCTCCACTACCTACACCCTCCCTCCCGCTCCACTACCTACACCCTCCCTCCCGCTCCACTACCTACACCCTCCCTCCGTGCAGTCAGTGCCCCCTACAGCCTTCCTCCCTCCCGTGCCGCTACCTACACCCTCTCTCCGTGCAGTGAGTGCCCCCTACAGCCTTCCTCCCTCCCGTGCCGCTACCAACCCTCCCGCACTGCTACCTACACCCTCCCTCCCGCTCCACTACCTACACCCTCCCTCCGTGTAGTCAGTGCCCCCTACAGCCTTCCTCCCTCCCGCACCGCTACCAAGCCTCCCGCACCGCTACCTATACCCTCCCTCCCGCACCGCTACCTACACCCTCCCTCCCGCACCACTACCTACACCCTCCCTCCCGCACCGCTACCTACACCCTCCCTCCCGCTCCACTACCTACACCCTCCCTCCCGCTCCACTACCTACACCCTCCCTCCAGCGCTGCTCCCTACAACCTTCACTGATTCCTACTGCAATCCCGGGAATCCCGGGATCGGCCGTTTTTCAATCCCGAATCCCGGGATTGAAAAAACGGCCCGGGATTGGCCTCCCTAGTTGTCGCCACTTCCCCACTGAGTGTAGTTATGTGATAATACTATTGTTCTGCTTGTAAATAATAAGAGAACGTTACTGGGATGCTGTCAATTTACCTACAATCAAAATCTTTAGAACCATTGACGGACGGTAAAAATGCCGGCACGGTTAAAATACCTACATTTAAAATGTCAACAGGTCGAAAAGTCTACATGAGTTTTTCATGATTTTTTTTCATTGAAACCTACTTGTTGATACTTTACCATCCCAGTGGACCTGGAGGGGGAACATAATAGAGTGCCGAGCGCAGCGAGTCATGCGAGGGCACGCGGTACTAGGTGTCAACATACACACAAAAACACAACAAAAAACTTGTGTCGACTTTTTGACCGGTTGACATGTAAATGTCGGTATTTTGACCGTCTAGATTTTCATTGTAGGTATTTCACACTGATACGTCACTGATACCACTAACTCCTGTCCTCTCTCCTTCCCTCCGCCAGGCGTTTGTGGATTTCTTCTCCCGGGGTCTGCATGCTGAGTACCAGAGTAAGGGGGTCACCGTGCAGGTGAGTGTGGTGCGTCGCTGCAGAGGAAGCCTGTTATTGTCTGCTTTCCCCAACATCAGCTGCTGTCTAGGCAACAGGGAGATCACATTCTGGTTCTCCGGAGTGTGTGACGCCCCCTCCCCGTCGCAGCCTCGTAGTTGTGTATGTGTGTGAGTGTGTGTGTGTGTGTGTATATGTATATATATATGTATATGTGTATGTATGTATGTATGTATGTATGTGTGTGTATATATATATATATATATATATATATATATATATATACAGACACACACTTTTATCTTTCTCTTCTCTCTTCTCTTCACTCTCCTCTCTCTCCTCTTCCTCTCTCTCCCCTCTTCCTCTCTCTCCTCTTCCTCTCTCTCTCCCCTCTTCCTCTCTCTCTCCTCTTCCTCTCTCTCTCTCTCTCTCTCTCTCTCTCCCTCTCTCTCTCTCCCCTCTTCCTCTCTCTCTCTCCTCTTCACCCTCTCTCGTCACTCTTGGATCATTATATTGTTTTCCTGCTATTGTGTGTATATATAGGAGTATAATTATGTATCTGCTCTGTACGGTATTGCGGACACCTTGAGGTACCATATAAATAAGATATTTCCACGAGTGGGGCCCTCTGTGTCTTTTTGTCTGCTTGTCCGCTCCCACCTCGTACACTGGTGCATCCGTGTATTACGCCTCTTGCGTGTTCTATACAGCACTTGTTTTACACCTTTGCTGTTCTATGTCTTGCGTACAGGTTTGTGCTCACGTTCTTGCTATTGCAGCTAATCTGGCCCACTATGCACTTACATAGTTACATAGTCGGTGAGGTTGAAAAGAGGCAAAATGCCCTTTGGGTTCAACCTGTATTCTGTGTTAAGCTGTTCATATTATAATGCACCTGCTGAAGTAATGGTTAAATCTTTATTGCCCTTACCGTGAAGAACCCTTTCCTGTGTTGTATACGGAATTTTCTCTCCTCTAGCCTCAATGAGTGCCCACGTGTCCTATACTGAGTGCTTTTGATAAACAAATCCGCTGCTAACTCCTTATAGTGCCCCTTTACATATATGAAGATAATAATAAAGTCTCCTCTTAGATGTGTATACATATTTAACCTAGTAAGCCTTTCCTCATACTCCAGGGTCTCTAACCCTTTATTCAATTTAGTAGCTCTCCTTTGAACCCTTTCTAGTTCCCCGATATCTTTTTTTTATAATACGGTGCCCAAAACTGAACACAATATTCCAGGTGCGGGTGAACCAATGATTTGTACAGAGACAGGATTACATCCTCATCCCTCTTCTCAATGCCCCGTTTTATGCACGCAAGCACTTTACTTGCCTTCTATGCTGCATTTTGGCATTGTGTACGGTTATTAAGCCTGTTATCTATGAGCACCCCCAAATCTTTTTCCACCAAAGTTACCCCTATATTTTCCGCATTTAGAGTGTAGGATGCAAGCAGAGGTGTAGCTAGGAGCCATGGTGCCCGGAGCAAGGGTATGTTTTGGCGCCCCCCTCCACTGAATTGGGTGCCTAGCTAACATGTGGTGACATATTACATTTGAAAAGAAACAATATTTAAAAATCCTAAATTGGTGACAGGGCTGGTTCTAAACCTCATGGAGCTCAGAGCGAAAGTTTCCTTTTTCTGCCCCCAATGTTTTAAATCGTGTCAGTGCATGCCAAAGGCTTGCAACAACAATATAGGGGCATGGCAGTACGGATGGTGTAATGGTTAGCATTACTGCCCCACAGCACTGAGGTCATGGGTTTGATTTCCACCATGGCCCTAACTTTGTGGAGTTTGTATATTCTCCCCATGCATATGTGTGCACTATATAAATAACTGGTAATAATAAATAAACAATGCCTTCATTAGGAAGGTGCATGGAATAGTACCAATTCACATTAGTACTACCCTTTATACACATTATGCCACACAGTAGAGCCCCTTATACAAATTACTTCACACAGTAGAGCCCCTTAGTAAGTAACACAATGATTGAGGCCCATATACACATTACACCATGGTAGAGCTATGAAATTGGCTGTTTTTAACTATTTACCTGACCTCACAGGTATATAGCCCCAAATGTGACCCCACCCCCCCCCCCCCCCCCTCAATCTCTGAATGAAAATAATTCCCCAAAACTGTCTGTTACCACGGACAATTCTGGCCAGACGCCGCTGGTCACGTTCATTAAACACCCGTTGTCGGATACTGCGCTGTTCACGGTCGGTGGTAATTCCTTCCACAAGGTATTCCCTGTACACATGTGACACCGGAATGTTAAATGTCTGCACGACTTCCGAAGTGGAATGTTACCTAGCCCCAGTATGTTGTGCCTACCCTCAACAGCTATAGGCTTCTCTGAGCAGCTGATTTGATGATTTGAGAACAAAGATCTCCGGCTGCTGTAAATCTGGAGATATGTGACCCTTCCAGTTGTAATATTCTGCTGTCCAGGAATCTGACATCCCCTGTGTTAAACATATGTGCCCTTATTTATCAGTGAGTGATAAATTGCCCCAGCCAATCAGCTCCTAATTGCCGTGTTACAGACTGTGTTTGAAAAATGACAGGAGCTCATTGGCTGATGCAATTTATCACTCACAGTGAAATTTATCACTCATTGATAAATAAGGGCAGTGGTAAATAGATATGAAACCTACAACTCCCTACTAGACTCTCTGCAGTCTGGCTGTAGCCCAACGCGGGGTCCAGACTCTCAGAAATAACTAATGACTTCCTCACCGTCACATCAGCAGCTGAATCTATGTCTCCTGAACCTGTAGAATTCCTCTACAGCTGTACCTCTTCCCAGGAACTCTGCTCCTCTCTCGCTCACACTGCCCCCTCTCCATCCCATCCCTTTATTACAGATTATAGAGAGCTGCATAGACTGTGCTTTATAACTGATACACAAAGTTTCTTGTCCCCGTTTTATATTTGTAGTTTACTGTCTTATCTTTTATGAGCCTCCTCTCTTAAAACCATCACTCTTAACAAAGCAGCTGGCGGAATACGCATAATGCTGCCGTGTCAGCGGTAAATGGGCATTCTCAGCAGCGAGATCCACTGCCAGCCCCCCCCCCCCCCCCCCCCCCCTGACGTAACAGCCAGGGTTCCTAATAAACTGTTGGTAAACTTACTGCCACCTTGTGTCTAAAATGGTGTACTGCATTCCACTCAAACACTCGATTTTTTTTTTTATTTCTTTTTTATTCCGTCAGTTATATAAATCTGGCTTTATAACTTGAATGGAGGGAGCCATTGCTCTTTTAGATGCCGATTGAGATGGAGTTCAATGCAGTGGTTAGCTTGGTGGCTCACAGCACTGAGATTTGAACCCCACCAAGGCTTGGTTTGTGTGGAGTTTATATGTTCTCCACATGCTTGCGTGGGTTTCCTCTGGGTGCTCTAGTTTCTTCCTACACTCCAAAAACATACTGGTAGGGTAATTGGCTTGTGACAAAAATGAACTTTAGTGTATATGTGCGTGCACATGTGATAGGGAATATAGATTGTAAGCTCCACTGGGGCAGGGGCTGATGTGAGTGACTGCAGTATCGTGGCCTCTCAGCTCTGGAATCCTCTATTAGCTGTTCATGTATGTAGTCTCTCTGTACTGAATGAGGCCGCTCTATTAGGACACCATTTAATTTGCTAGTGTCAGACCTTTGTTTTAAATAGATTTCTCCTTCATATACTTATTTATCTACCGCGCTACGACAAGTATATTTCTCTGGCTGGGTCCACAGGATTATCCACAGGATAACATTGGGATATTGTCGAGCGACAGCGAAAATGGCACCAACACGGTCACGAGCTTTCTGGCCTCCCAGGATGCATTGGGGCCTCCACTATATAGTCCCCCCCACTGACTCAGTCAGATCAGTTTTTTGCTTGGTGCGGCAGGAAGCCGCATGGTCACAGGGCTGCTGTGAAAGCAGCCTCAAGTTTTCATTACTTTATTTTTATAGACTTACTGTTTTGGTTTGAGCGACTTCTCTTAACAGCGTCTTAAACGTGTATTAGAAAGAGTCGCTCCAACAACTCCTCACCGGGTCGCAACAACGCTTACCTTCGCGGTACAGTGCTGTCTCGACGGGCGTCTATGTCGGATGCTCTAGCAGGTCCAGCAGACGTTACCAGGCTGTGGCCGGAGCATGGGGAGACAGTGAGTATATGGACTTCCTCTTACTAGAGGGGTCAGGACACAGCTACGCTGATTTGGTGGAGACTACAAACAGCGTGTTGATGCGCCGAACATCTCGAGTGTGACAGCGCTACGCTCCGGGGATCATAGGCGCCAGGACTAGGTGAGGCCGCGATCCTGGGAGTTTAAGTCAACAGGGGGTTTCAGACGCTCTCCTGGCCGTCCCTCCTCCGAGTTCATGGCCAGTTCCCGCGGGTCTCTCGTTTCATGAACTGAATGACCTCACTTCCGGCTCGGACGCTACCACGAGGGTACTCGGTCGCAGCTTAGACGCTGCGGTTGTGTACACTGGATATAAACCCGCCCAGACCGAGTCGCAGGCCTTTAGTGTCTGCATGCACGTGGAGTCGCTCAGCGTCCGTTGGTGAGCGTCCGTGTCCGTTATCAGTTACCAAGAGCGGCAGTGTACACCAGTAGCGTCTGAATCCACTCAGCGTCTTTCGAGCGTCTTTGCTTGGATATGGAAGTGTGGTGAGTCTCCCTGTATCCCGCTCCCTGGAGGCAGGGTATACAGTACTAAAAATTCCTTCTACTTCTCAGTGTGCACTGTTAATTTTTAGTACCTATTGCATATGAGACCTGTATATTACTGTGTTTTCTGCATGTTATGTTGAAAAAGAACCAGTTAAACAGAAGTACAATTTTCCTACTTATGTATAAGTTATTATGGAGGTTGTATTCTCATATGACAATGTCTAATGCTTTAACATGTGACTGACTGCTAGTATGTGTGCTGACTTTTCTGTGTAATGTCAGTCCTGTTCTGACCCTCAAATCAGGTGCACTGTGGTCAGATTGATTTCACCTCTATATACTGATTATAGGGTGTGGTTCAGTCACAAAATTGTGTAGTCAATATCAGAAAAAATGTCTGTGAGCGGCAAAAGTGATGAGGAGAATTTGTCAAGCACTCCCATAGCCCTAACATGCTTATCTTGTAAGTCAGGGGTAATTGATATGATTCAATTGGTCACTTATGAGGGTTTGTGTGCAAACTGTTTCGCTTTTCAGCGAAGTAAAAAACAGGAGTTAGTTCAACCTCCAGTAGAGCCACCATGGAATATGTTCGCAAAGACTCTGTCTTCAATAGCGGACAGGTTAGCTCCAGTAGCACCACCTCAAGGGTTAGGTTACACTATGAACCCATACATGCAGCTCCCTTCCTATGGTTTGGTTCCAGTAGCCTCTACAAGCAACCAAGGGGTAGGTAAGACTAAGACAGATACGTCTGTATGGCAGACTACACAAGAGGATACATCGGATGATGATGCGGAAACAATAGATTCAACTCCGTATGATGATCAGTCGCAGAGCTTTAGTTCAGAAGATGTAGCTGAACTTATTAATGCAGTGAAGGCTGTGCTTTCTCTGGAAGAACCAGCCAAGACAGCGTTAAAAGCAAAAGCACCTGTATTCAAACGAACAAAGTCAGTGAAAGCTGAATTTCCAGCGTCAGAGGAATTGACGGAAATGATGGATGAGTCTTGGGCAGCGCCCGGTAAAAAGTATAAGATTCCTAGGAGATGGGATTCTTATTATCCATTTCCTGCTGGAGATTGTTCGAAGAGAGAAGTTCCTCCAAAAGTAGATGCACATGTTCTGCGACTCGTGCACAAATCTGCTTTGCCACTGTCATCTACCTCTTTGAATGATGTCACAGACAGGAGGGTAGAGAGCCTATTGAAAAATATTTTCTCTCTTATGGGTGCAGTGGTGAGACCTGCTATGGCTTCGGCCTGGGTAGCAAAGGCAATGGGCGAATGGATAGAGGAACTAGAGATTGACATCCCCTATCCTACTAGGGAGCAAGAGGATCGTCTTTGCCGTTTAAGACAATCTGCCCAGTATTTAGAAGAAGCAGCCATTGATGTAGGCACTGTTGCTTCTAAAGCTTCAGCCCTGGCAGTAGTCGCTCGCAGAGCAGTTTGGCTACGGACCTGGAAGGCAGATGCGGAGTCCAAGAAGGAATTGGAAGCATTGCCTTTCGTGGGTAATATATTATTTGGAAAACCTTTATCGGATATCCTAGAGTCAGAGGCTGAATCGAAGAAGGTCAGATTACCGGCTACCTACAACCCTAAGTCCAAGGGTTTAAAATTTCGCTCATTTCGCTGGCAAAGCAAAGCGAAAGGTAAAGAGGAGCCTAAACAACCCCAGTTTAAATGCAGGGGTAAGAAGCAGTGGGCTAGCAAAAAGCCAGCTTCCAAACCTGAACAAAAGCCCTCAGCCTGAAGAGACGGGCCTCCGCCTGGAGGATTCCAGGGTTGGGGGCCGACTCCTGCAATTTGCACACACATGGCAACAGTCAACAACAGATGCCTGGGTGCAGAAGGTAGTATCTCAGGGGTATGGGTTCCCATTCAGGAGGCAGCCTCCTCAAAGATTTTTTTGCACCAGCCCGTCTCGTATAGAGTCGAAGGCCAATGCCCTGCAAGAAGCAGTCCAAAAATTACTGCAGTCAGGTGTGATTGTCCCAGTACCTCCATCACAAAAGGGACAGGGGTATTACTCCAATCTGTTTCTAATCCAGAAACCAAATGGGTCATATCGACCAATTCTAAGGGCCATATTCAATTAGCAGTGATAACGGACTTTTCACGTGAAAAACCGGACTTTTCACGTGAAATGCAATTACAGCCTATTCCATTATCCTGGAAAATGTATCGGTGATCATGTTTTCACTAATTTCACTTCACCTTCTCTGAAGCAGGTGAAAAGTTGGGAAAAGTCACTATTTTAAGGTAAAATTTTTTGGATATGGTACAGAACTCCTGGGACACCCCCCTTTATGACTAATTAGGCACGTTGAAGTTTTTAATTATTTTTAATTGGCCAATAATGACATGTCATTTTCGGGGTGAAAAAGTAAAAAGTGATGGAAATTGGGGTTCAAGGTATGGGACAGGTATATTGGGGTGCTTTATGAGTGGGACAGGTGTTTTTTAGGCTTGCAGATGGGAGTAATCGGTCTGTTTCCACTTTTTTTTAAAGTACCCTAAAATGACCCAAATATATACTTATACCCATTTTCATGTACCCCAAATTTAATGAGAGCATTTATTTTGCTCAAAAAAACTTGCTTTCTATCATTTTTTTGCATTTAAAAAAAAATGCATATAACCGCCATTTCACACAATTTAAGTCCCCAAAAACTCTCTAATATGATCTCTAACACACTTCTCTTCTGTTTTCCTATGTTAGTTTAGCATTTTTTGGGGTACAGGCTGATTTCTCCATTTTCACCTGCACTTTTCACTGCAAGAATTTTCACGTGAAACCCGGTCGGAATTGAATAGGTCGAAAAATGGAGCGTTTTCGCGGCAATTTTCACCCGATTACCGCGAAAAATTTTCGGGCGAAAAATTGCCGCGAATTTGCGGAAAATTTAAAAACGGAGCGTTTTCGCGGCAATTTTCGGCCGATTGCCGCGCAAAATTGCCGCGAATTTGCGGATAATTGAATATCCCCCTAACTAGGGTATTCAATTATCCGCAAATTCGCTGCAATTTTTCGCCCGAAAATTTTTCGCGGCAATCGGCCGAAAATTGCCGCGAAAACGCTCCGTTTTTCAATTTTTCGCAAATTCGTGGCAATTTTTCGCCCGAAATTTTTTCGCGGCAATCGGCCGAAAATTGCCGCGAAAACGCTCCGTTTTTCAATTTTTCGCAAATTCGTGGCAATTTTTCGCCCGAAATTTTTTCGCGGCAATCGGCCGAAAATTGCCGCGAAAACGCTCCATTTTTCGACCTATTCAATTCCGACCGGGTTTCACGTGAAAATTCTTGCAGTGAAAAGTGCAGGTGAAAATGGGGAAATCAGCCTGTACCCCAAAAAATGCTAAACTAACATAGGAAAACAGAAGAGAAGTGTGTTAGAGATCACATTAGAGAGTTTTTGGGGACTTAAATTGTGTGAAATGGCGGTTATATGCATTTTTTTTAAATGCAAAAAAATGATAGAAAGCAAGTTTTTTTGAGCAAAATAAATGCTCTCATTAAATTTGGGGTACATGAAAATGGGTATAAGTATATATTTGGGTCATTTTAGGGTACTTTAAAAAAAAAGTGGAAACAGACCGATTACTCCCATCTGCAAGCCTAAAAAACACCTGTCCCACTCATAAAGCACCCCAATATACCTGTCCCATACCTTGAACCCCAATTTCCATCACTTTTTACTTTTTCACCCCCAAAATGACATGTCATTATTGGCCAATTAAAAATAATTAAAAACTTCAACGTGCCTAATTAGTCATAAAGGGGGGTGTCCCAGGAGTTCTGTACCATATCTAAACATTTTTACCTTAAAATAGTGACTTTTCCCAACTTTTCACCTGCTTCAGAGAAGGTGAAGTGAAATTAGTGAAAACATGATCAGCGATAAATTTTCCAGGATAATTGAATAGGCTGTAATTGCATTTCACGTGAAAAGTCCGGTTTTTCACCCGGAAACCGGACTTTTCACGTGAAAAGTCCGTTATCACTGCTAATTGAATATGGCCCTAAATCTGAAGATGTTGAACAATTACATATGGATCCCGAAGTTCCACATGGAGACGTTACGCTCCATAATGTTGGCTATGGAACCGGGAGACTATATGGTATCTCTGGATGTGCGGGATGCTTACCTACATGTGCCTATAGCACTATCACATCAGTGTTACCTCAGGTTTGCCATCCTCAAGGAACACTTCCAGTTCCAAGCTCTGCCCTTCGGGCTAGCTACAGCACCCAGGGTGTTTACCAAGATCATGGTGGTTATGGCAGCTTGTCTGCGCAAACAAGGGATAAGGATATTCCCATACCTAGACGACCTATTAATCTTAGCACAGTCGCAAGATTTACTGTTGAGCCATCTCCAACAGACGATAAGAAAGTGAAAACTGGCGCTTATGTGTTTCTCCAATAGTAATTAATGACTGTGGATCAATTTCAATAAAAATGACATAAAATTTATTACCTATACATCACAAACTAAAAACATCCGAAACGTATATATCAGATATAAAATTAAGGCATAAATGGAGCTAAGAAATATTTGAAAGTGGCTGCTTTTAGTGTCCACAAAGGATCCCGGACTAAGTGCCGTGTGCAAAGTTCTCTGGTGAGAAGGAATGAGTACAGCTGGTATTACGCGTATTGATGGAGACTTCCAGAGGTTTGGAAATTTTTCAGCAAGCAAGCTGTGGCATTGGAACAAACTGGGTCTCTCCAATCAGTGCTGTACAGATGAAATTCCTCAGAGTTCCAAATGGCAGGTTTTAAAAGTCCATATCTGGATCCGTCTTGAAAGTGGGACACTTGTAGTGGTCGTGGCAGCTTCAACACTTAACGCGTTTCCCTAGGTTAAGTCACCTAGCTTCATCAGAAGTACTTACTTCTGACTACGGATCCAGATATGGACTTTTAAAACCTGCCATTTGGAACTCTGAGGAATTTCATCTGTACAGCACTGATTGGAGAGACCCAGTTTGTTCCAATGCCACAGCTTGCTTGCTGAAAAATTTCCAAACCTCTGGAAGTCTCCATCAATACGGGTAATACCAGCTGTACTCATTCCTTCTCACCAGAGAACTTTGCACACGGCACTTAGTCCGGGATCCTTTGTGGACACTAAAAGCAGCCACTTTCAAATATTTCTTAGCTCCATTTATGCCTTAATTTTATATCTGATATATACGTTTCGGATGTTTTTAGTTTGTGATGTATAGGTAATAAATTTTATGTCATTTTTATTGAAATTGATCCACAGTCATTAATTACTATTGGAGAAACACATAAGCGCCAGTTTTCACTTTCTTATTCTAAAACATTTTTAGGGACTGACAATCCCTTCTGGCAGCTGTGACAGCGCGTCTGGGCTACTCTTTTTGTTCTGGTTTTTTCCAACAGACGATAGTTTGTTAACAGAGACACGGGTGGCTCATAAATTGGGAGAAGTCGTCCCTGAATCCATCACAGCGGATGGTTCATTTGGGAGCCATATTGGATTCAGACCTACAGAGAGTTCTCTTACCAGAGAAGAAAATAGTCAAGGTGCAGGTCATGGCTCAGGAAGCGTTGCAAGCCCAGACAATGTCAGTCCATGCAGCAATGCGACTGTTGGGTCTGATGGTATCAACGTTCGACATGGTGGAATATGCGCAATTCCACTCCAGACCATTGCAGCATCTCATTTTGACAAAATGGAACGGAAATCATCAAACAATAAAGAAGCAGATGATAAAGATTCCAGTAAATGTAAAAAGGTCTCTAGCATGGTGGCTACAGACAGACCATTTAAACAAGGGGAGACCCTTTTGGATAAAAGAGTGGCAAGTCCTGACGACAGATGCCAGCCTGCAAGGTTGGGGGGCGGTACTCGGAAGCCTATGGTTCCAGGGAAAATGGACTGCAAGGGAAAGTCGCCTGCCGATAAATCTGTTAGAAATAAGAGCCATTTACTTGGCCCTAGTTCAGGCAAAGGACAATCTACAAGGAAGACCAGTCCAGATCCGTTCAGACAATGCGACGGCAGTAGCATACCTAAATCATCAAGGAGGGACTCACAGCAAGAGTCTGACGGAGGAAGTAACTCCCATTCTAAAGTGGGCAGAACTCCATCTCCCAGCATTGTCAGCAGTATTTGTCCCGGGTGTACTAAATTGGGAAGCGGATTTTCTCAGTCGGCACACCATTCAGGAAACCGAATGGGCACTACACCCAGAAGTGTTTCAGACACTGGTGAACAGATGGGGTCTACCGGAGATAGACCATTTGGCGTCTCGTCTAAACAACAAAGTTCCGAGGTACGGATCAAGAACAAGGGACCCAGGAGCAGTCCTGGTAGACGCACTGTCGGTAGAATGGAGGTTTCAGCTGGCATATCTGTTCCCTCCAATATCTCTGTTACCCAGAGTAGTGAGAAAGATAAAACAGGCAAAAGGAGCATCATTCTAATAGCTCCAGCTTGGCCAAGAAGGCATTGGTACACAGATCTGTGGAGAATGTCCGTGGAAGCACCGATACTGCTCCCTCAACGTCCAGATCTGTTAATGCAGGCTCCTTGTTGTCACAGTCATCTGGATCGCCTGTCTTTGACGGCGTGGCTGTTGAAACCTCTATCTTAGAGGCTAAAGGATTTTCAAAGCAAGTAATCCAAACCATGCTTAGAGCAAGAAAGCCTTCTTCGGCCCGTGTATATCATAGAATATGGCAAGCCTATATTCATTGGTGTTCTGGAAAAAATTACAATCCAAGAGCCTTTAAAGTAGCTAGGATTTTGGATTTTCTGCAGGCAGGATTGGATAAGGGGTTGAAGGTTGCTTCCTTGAGGGTGCAAGTCTCAGCGTTGACTGTATGGTTTCAGCAGAAGATTGCTGACCTACAGGATGTACGTACGTTTATCCAAGGAGTAGTACATATTCAACCTCCATTTGTTCCTCCTGCAGCTCCCTGGGATTTGAATTTAGTTCTTAAATTTCTCCATGGTCCTTTGTTTGAACCACTTGAGAGAGCGGATTTTAAGTGGTTAACGATTAAAGTTCTTTTTTTACTGGCAATGGCGTCAGCCAGAAGAGTGTCAGATTTAGGAGCATTATCATGTAAGTCTCCTTTCCTAAGTTTTTTTCCAGACAGAGCAGTTCTCAGAACGAGATCTAGTTATCTTCCAAAGGTGGTGTCAAAGTTTCACCTGAATGAAGAGATTGTAGTCCCAGCTTTTCAGGTATCGGGACTATCTGCGGGAGAAGCGTCGCTGGACGTGGTCCGGTCTTTAAAAATCTATATAGATCGTACTAGTGCCATCAGGAAAACAGATTCTCTCTTCATCCTCTACGGATTCCATAGGAGAGGTTGGCCTGCTAGTAAACAGACGCTGGCGAGATGGCTCCGAGTGGTAATATCTGAAGCTTATTCTCATGCAGATCTCCCTATTCCGGCTAATGTCTCTGCACACTCTACACGTAAGGTAGGTCCTTCTTGGGCAGCACAACAGGGTGCATCAGCAGAACAGATATGTAAGGCAGCCACATGGTCTTCCATAAACACATTCATCAGACATTATGCCTTGGATACTTTTGCCTATCATGACGCAGACTTCGGGCGAAAGGTCCTCCTGTGCAATCAGGAGCGTCCCCACCACTAAAATGGCTTTGGGAATCCCAATGTTATCCTGTGGATAATCCTGTGGACCCAGCCAGAGAAATAAACGTTATGGTAAGAACTTACCGTTGATAACGTGATTTCTCTTATGTCCACAGGTATCCACAGGGATCCCACCCGGACGCATCTGATTTGAGGATCTAGACAAACACTAAAAACCTCTTCCTTCTTGTATGGAAGGGTGTGCATGTGTGTTCTTATCGCCTGTACAGGTCTCTACCTAATGTTCCTGCCTATAATCGCTGTGGAAAGAACTGATCTGACTGAGTCAGTGGGGGGGACTATATAGTGGAGGCCCCAATGCATCCTGGGAGGCCAGAAAGCTTGTGACCGTGTTGGTGCCATTTTCGCTGTCGCTCGACAATATCCCAATGTTATCCTGTGGATACCTGTGGACATAAGAGAAATCACGTTATCAACGGTAAGTTCTTACCATAACGTTTATTTCTCCATGGGGTTGGGTAACTCACTGGAGCTAACCGGAGTTATAGGATGGAAATAATCACTTAGTGATCCTGTACCCAACGTATGGATGAGTAGACAGAACTAGAGCCACAGAGGGGGGAGGAGACAAGGGGGCGGAGCACTGGGGACATGGAGTGCACTAGGGACGAACAAGAGGGAGGAGGGCCCTGCCCGTCACAACTTACATACTAAGGGGAAGGGAAGAAGAGGTGGAGGGTGACCAGGGAAAGGTAAGTAGTAGAGGGTTGGAGTAGAATCCATTTACTAAAAAGCTAGGTTTAAGGGTGTGTTTAAAACTGGAAAGATTGGTAGAGGCAGGGGGTTCCAGAAGTTGGAGGCACCTCTAGCAAAATCTTGGAGGCGAGTGGGAGAGGAAGTGACCCGGGTGGAGGAGAGGTGCTGGTCAGAGGAGGAGCAGAGAAATCGGGAGTGAGGGGGATAGAGATGAGGTCGGGGATGTAGGGATGGGTAGGTGAGGGTGAGAAGAGATCCAGCTCCTCTAATGAGCAGTAGTACGTTCTGTATTAACGCCCGTGCTACTAGGCCTGCCGTATGCGCCACCTGTGCTACTAGGCCTGCCGTATGCGCCGCCTGTGCTACTAGGCCTGCCGTATGCGCCACCTGTGCTACTAGGCCTGCCGTATGCGCCGCCTGTGTGTTTACTAGGCCTGCCGTGTGCACCGCCTGTGTGCCTACTAGGCCTGCCGTATGTACCGCCTGTGTGCCTACTAGGCCTGCCGTATGTACTGCCTGTGTGCTTACTAGGCCTGCCGTATGTACCGCCTGTGTGCCTACTAGGCCTGCCGTATGTACTGCCTGTGTGCTTACTAGGCCTGCCGTGTGCACCGCCTGTGTGCTTACTAGGCCTGCCGTATGCACCGCCTGTGTGCCTACTAGGCCTGCCGTATGTACCGCCTGTGTGCCTACTAGGCCTGCCGTGTGCACCGCCTGTGTGCCTACTAGGCCTGCCGTATGCACCGCCTGTGCGCCTACTAGGCCTGACATCTACCCCGCCTGTGCGCCTACTAGGCCTGCCGTATGTACCGCCTGTGTGCCTACTAGGCCTGCCGTGTGCACCGCCTGTGTGCCTACTAGGCCTGCCGTATGCACCGCCTGTGCGCCTACTAGGCCTGACATCTACCCCGCCTGTGCGCCTACTAGGCCTGCCGTATGTACTGCCTGTGCGCCTACTAGGCCTGCCGTATGTACCGCCTGTGCGCCTACTAGGCCTGCCGTATGTACCGCCTGTGCGCCTACTAGGCCTGACATCTACCCCGCCTGTGCGCCTACTAGGCCTGCCGTATACACCATATAATTATATGTACAAATGCTTTTTATTAATGTATTGTAAGTGGGGAAGTTGTGCTAATTAGTGACGATGTATAACATGAGTTAGTGCGCGGTTACAGATATACATGTCTATATACCTAGTCTGAATGCTGTCATTTAGGATCCGTGCAGGTGATAATATCTCCTGTTTCTCCGCAGAGTGTTCTCCCGTTCTTTGTGGCCACCAAAATGAGCAAAGTCCGCAAACCAACGTGGACCAAACCTAGCCCGGAAGCCTACGTCCGATCAGCACTGAAGACTGTGGGCCTACAGACCAGAACCAATGGCTATCTGCCCCATGCCATCATGGTGAGTTACCCTGGTGTATTTCTGCAGATATTGTGGGGGCAGCTGTACGTGGAATTTCATGGACTCCTATGCAAGATGAAATGACATCACTGCAGAAATGTATTTTCCTCCCTTAGCGGGAGCGATACAGACTCTCAGGAAGCAGGGCACCTGCTGAACACAAGCAAACCCCCCTCAGTCCTGGGGGCTCATTCTCTCCTGTGTCCTCGGCGAAGAGTATATGGTCATCACCATCAGCGGTCACTGTGGGAGTCACTCCTCTTCCACCTGCCTGTATCCTACCGGAGAATGCCGGGAAGCAGGACTGTAGGTCCCAGAGAGATGACTGGGGATCTGCATTGGTGTCCTGTACAGTGTGGACCTTCTCTGGTGGTGCCATCAGACCCGCGGGCAGTTACTCAGCAGCCTACTCCCATGTTTAATGCTTGTTTGATATCCCTAAGACAGTTCTGTCTGCGTTACTCCATCTTATCGCTGTCTCTGTCATTGCTTTGTGTTGTTCCTGATGGGGAATCTTTTGCACACAAGCTGTAGGGACCATAAATGTTGCCTCTGACTCCGGTATCAATCACGAGATCATTGTCCTCACCCCGCTTCAGTTCAGCTGCTGCCTCGGAGAAGCCGATCTGCCTGATGTGTAGGCTCTGCAAATGTAGGTACAACTTACCAGCCAATTCCGCTGGTCCTGTTTGGAGGTTAAGGGCTAAACCGCCTCCTCTGGGTGCGCAAAACAATATGGACGACCTACAAGGAGGCTGAGGAGTCTCATCCCTGCAGGGTCACAGCTCAGTCACTTTACACCGGTGGATATGTATGGGTGGATATGTATGGGAAGGTAAGGACGCTCTAATAGAGGACAGCTCTGTGCAGGATTGACCACGAAACCACTGGGTGTGGTTCATCAAATCGACAGTATCTAGGTCGACAATGTTTAGGTCGACAGTCACTAGGTCGACATGGATGGAAGGTCGACAGGGTTTCTAGGTCGACATGTGCTAGGTCGACGGGTCTAAAGGTCGACATGAGGTTGTTGTTTTTTTATTGGTGTCGTTTTCTTCGTAGAGTGACCGGGATCCCAAATTAGTGCACCGCATCCCCTCGCATGGCTCGCTTCGCTCGCCATGCTTCGGGCATGGTGCCTTCGCTCCGCTACCGCTTCGCTCGGCACACTTTACCATTCCAATCGTAGTCCACGTGGATCGTTAAGTATGAAAAAATTCAAAAAAAGAATTTTTTTTTTAAAAACTCATGTCGACCTTTAGACCTGTCGACCTAGCACATGTCGACCTAGAAACCCTGTCGACCTTCCATCCATGTCGACCTAGTGACTGTCGACCTATAGTGGTCTACCTAAACATTGTCGACCTAGATACTGTCAATCTTCAGACCGGATCCCGAAACCACTAACACGCTAGGAGAAAACTGCTCTCCTGTGTGAGACCTTGCAGAAAGTACAGTATACATATTCTGGGGTACATCTCTAGACTGGCTTTCATTGGGTGGAAAAAGAACAATCGCATAGATCAGGTATGGGGAACCTTCAGCCCTCCAGCTGTCTAACTACACATCCCAGCATGCCCTGCAATAGTTTTAGCTTCGCCAAATAGCAAAACTGTAGCAAGGCATGCTGGTATGTGTAGTTCAACAACAGCTGGATGGCCGAAGGTTCCCCATCCCTGGCATAGATGGTAAATCAACAGCCTCCCTGTTTTTGATATATAATAACTACAAAAAAAGTTGCTTATTGGAATATGCGGCTGTAAGAGAATGTTTCCCGCTCTGGTACACTAAGTAGAACAAGTTTTCTCCGATGCAGACCCGTGGTAAAAAAAAAAAAATGAACTGGTTTGGTCATGAAGGTGTTAAACCGTCCAGTACTGTTTGATGTACATCTGGTCCCTGCAGACTATTGCCCTGGATTTTAACTCATCAGCCTGGGTAAACCAGTCCCACAATCGTGGCTGTCCCTTAGTGGTCTACCAGGGCTGGGATAGTGACATGTGCTGTGTCTATAATACAAATGAGGACGGTTGTAACAGTGCGCACAGTCTCAAGCATCCAGCGTACTTTTATTATACTCTAAAGTGTAAAATGTGCTGCGGGGTTCGGGTCCGTGTGATCCAATGTAGTGTAGACGCTCTGGTCTGACGTGCTGCATCTGTTGTGTTTCCCCCAGGGCTGGGTCACCGCATCGCTGCTCCCACTCTGGATCTCTGTGAAAATGGCCATGGATATGAACAAAGGACTCAGAGCTCGTTACCTGAAGAGGGCAAAGAAAAACTAGAGAACCGTTGTCCCTGGGCTGCTTATACCCACAGAGGTCTCCTGTCCCTCCTGCCAAGCGACTGGACTGCCGTCCGATGTGCTCCAGGTCTACGTCATGATCAGATGTAGAAATTATACCCTGGACCCTGAGAATCCGGGCAGACACGTTCCTTTACTAAATACTTCCCCTTACACGGTTATATACAGCCGCGCAATTGTTTATAGGCCGGTGAGATTGCTGTATTCAGTCTCTGCTGCTGACAGATGCTGCCCACCATTTATTACCCCCATATTACTCTGTTCACTGGCCTTACAGCTTTGGCAAGGACAAGGCCTTTCTCTTCCAGTGGGAACCAGCGCGGAGTAAAAGCCGCCCAAAAATCAAGGATTTGACGCTGACATGGGTTGTGGCTTTAAAGAACCCCCTACTACGCTGAATTTATGATATTATAATTTGTTTTTTTTTGTGCAGGATCAGGTTTTTATATAATAGGAGCGTTGAACAAAAATAGAAGTAACAAATACATATAGTAGTAATTAGACCTGTGCATTGGTAAATAATACCTGCATTGCACACACAATTCTATAAAGACCCCTAACATAAGGTAGCGTAAAATACGTCTGATACTGTACAGAACGGCGTGTTTGTTGGTTTCCATCTAGATCTAATAACGCCAGCTGGAGAGACTTCCAGGGGAACTTACCCCCCTAAACTGGAACGTATTGGAGAAGAAAAATGTTTTTTATTCCTTATCCAAGGGACTTTGTAAAAAGTTTGGCTTTCATACTAATAAAATAGATTAATAAAGTACACCAGTAATTGTGTGAGACGTTCTTTCCTATTCTACAACCTGTTTGTTACTGATTGTAAAGGGAAGTTTCAGCCCTTACTTTCCCCCCGCTGCTCCCTTTCCTGAGGAATTGTGATGTTTTACCTTTGGTAACGTTGCTCACAGTTCCAACACCTCTTTCTCTTACGTCCTAGAGGATGCTGGGGACTCCGTAAGGACCATGGGGATAGACTGGCTCCGCAGGGAACATGGGCACTTTAAGAAAGACTTTAGGTTTGGGTGTGCACTGGCTCCTCCCTCTATGCCCCTCCTCCAGACCTCAGTTTATTACGGTGCCCAGAGGGGACTGGGTGCATTACAGGGAGCTCTCCTGAGTTTCCTGAAAAGAAAGTATATTTGTTAGGTTTTTTATTTTCAGGAAGCACTGCTGGCAACAGACTCCCTGCATCGAGGGACTGAGGGGAGAGAAACAGACCTACTTTAATGTTAGGCTCTGTTTCTTAGGCTACTGGACACCATTAGCTCCAGAGGGATCGGTACGCAGGTCTCACCCTCGCCATCCGTCCCGAGCCGCGCCGCCGTCCTCCTCGCAGAGCCGGAAGATAGAAGCCGGGTGAGTATGAGAAGAAAGAAGACTTCAGAGGCGGCAGAAGACTTCATGATCTTCACTGAGGTAACGCACAGGCTGTAACGCTGTGCGCCATTGCTCCCACACAGCACACACAAACGGCAGTCACTGTAAGGGTGCAGGGCGCAGGGGGGGGCGCCCTGGGCAGCAATATGTACCTCAATTTTCTGGCAAAAGTACTTATATACAGCTAGGCACTGTATATAAAAGAGCCCCCGCCAGTTTTTTAAATATTTGAGCGGGACCGAAGCCCGCCGCTGAGGGGGCGGGGCTTCTTCCTCAGCACTCACCAGCGCCATTTTCTCCACAGCACAGCGCTGAGAGGAAGCTCCCCGGACTCTCCCCTGCTTATCCACAGTGAAAGAGGGCTTTAAAGAAGGGGGGGGGGGGCACATAATTTGGCACAAAATAAAGATTACAGCGCTATCTGGGTATACATATTGTGTGTTTTTTCCTGGGTCATTAGTGCTGGGTGTGTGCTGGCATACTCTCTCTCTGTCTCTCCAAAGGGCCTTGTGGGGGAACTGTATTCAGATAAGAGGATTCCCTGGGTGTGTGGTGTCGGTACGCGTGTGTCGGCATGTCTGAGGTAGAAGGCTCTCATAGGGAGGAGGTGGAGTAAATGACTGTGGTGTCTCCGTTGGCAACACCGACACCTGACTGGTTGGATATGTGGAATGTTTAAGTGCTAATGTGAATTTATTGCACCGAGTCTAGGGAATGTACAGGGAGTCAAACCCTGCCTTTCCCCTATGTCACAGGGACCTTCGGGGTCTCAAAAGCGCCCACTATCCCAAATAGTAGACACTGATACCGGCACGGATTCTGACTCCAGTGTCGACTACGATGATGCAAAGTTACAGCCAGAATTGGCAAATAGTATTCAATATATGATTATTGTAATAAAAGATGATTTGCATATCCAAGGGTACACATGTATAGGGTAAAGAACCTGAGGTAACTTTTCCCCCATCTTATGAGTTTGTAGCGCTGTAGCAGCGTGGATAGGTACCTTATCGACGGAAATTGATACCCTGGATAAGGATACCATTTTATTGACCCTGGGTCATATTAAAGATGCTGTCTTATATATGAGACTACTGGGTTCTAGAATCAACGCTATGTCGATTTCTGCTAGACGAGTCCTATGGACCCGGCAATGGACAGGGGATGCAGACTCAAAAAGGTATATGGAGGTTTTACCTTACAAGGGTGAGGAATTGTTTGGGAAGGGTCTCTCGGACCTGGTTTCCACAACTACTGCAACTGAATAAAAAATTTTGCCATATATTCCCTAACAGCCTAAGAAAGCGCCACATTATCTAATGCAGTCCTTTCGGTTAAATAGAAACAAGAGAGTACGAGGATCGTCCTTTCTTGCCAGAGGTAAGGGCAGGGGGAACAAGCTGCCAACAACAGCTTGTTCCCAGGAGCAGAAGTCCTCCCCGGCCTCTACAAAATCCACAGCATGACGCGGGAGCTCCGCTGAGGGAGTCCGCCCCAGTGGGGGCACGTCTTCGACTTGTCAACCACATCTGGGTTCACTCACAGGTGGATCCCTGGGCAATAAAAATTATTTCCCAGGGTTACAAGCTGGAATTCGAAGAGGTGTCTCCTCGCCGGTTTTTCAAATCGGCCCTACCAGCTTCTCCCCCAGAAAGGGAGATGGTGTTAAATGCAATTCACAAATTGTATCTTTAACGGGTCGTGGTCAAAGTTCCCCTGCTTCAACAAGGGTAGAGGTATTAATCAACCCTGTTTGTAGTCCCGAAACCGGACGGTTCGGTCAGACCCATTTTACTTTTATATTCCTTGAACCTATACTTGAAAAGGTTCAAGTTCGAGATGCAATTGCTCAGAGCGGTCATCGCCAGCCTAGAAGGGGGGGATTTTATGGTATCCCTGCACTTAAGGCATGCATACCTTCATGTTCCCATAGATCCACCTCATCAGGCGTACCTGAGGTTTGCGGTACAGGATTGTCATTCCCAATTTCAGAACTATCCCGTACTTGGACGATCTCCTCATAAAAGCGAGATCACGAGAGCAGTTGTTGAACAACGTGTCACTTTCACTGAAGGTGTTACGACAACACGGCTGGATTCTCAGTATCCCGAAGTCACAGTTGATTCCTGCGACTCGTTTGACCTTCTTAGGCATAATTCTGGATACGGACCAGAATAAGGTTTAACTACCGATGGAAAAGGCCCAGGAACTCATGACTGGTCAGGGACCTATTGACTCCAAAACAGGTGTCGGTGCATCACTGCACTCGAGTCCTGGGAAAGATTATGGCATCTTACGAGACCATTCCTTTCGGCAGGTTCTATGAGAGGACCTTCCAATGGGACCTACTGGATAAGTAGTCCGGGTCACATCTACAGATTCATCAGTTGATCACCCTGTCCCCCAGGACTGGTTTCTGGTGACCACGGACGCGCGCCTCCGAGGTTGGGAAGCAGTCACACACGGAAGAAACTTCCAAGGTATTTGGTCAAGTCAAGAGACTTGTCTCCACATAAACGTCCTGGAACTGAGGGCCATATACAACGCCCTTCGTCAAGCGGAGACTTTGCTTCGCGACCTACCGGTTCTGATCCAGTCAGACAACATCACCGCAGTGGCTCATGTAAACCACCAAGGCGGCACAAGGAGCAGAGTGGCAATGAAAGCCACCAGGATTCTTCGCTGGGCGAAAAATCATGTAAGCGCACTGTCAGCAGTGTTCATTCCGGGAGTGGACAACTGGGAAGCAGACTTCCTCAGCAGACAAGATCTACATCCAGGAGAGTGGGGACTTCATCAGGAAGTCTTCGCACAGATTGCAAGTCAGTGGGGCCTGCCCCAGATAGACATGATGGCGTCCCGCCTAAACAAAACACTACAGAGGTATTGCGCCAGGTCAAGAGACCCTCAGGCGGTGGCAGTGGACGCCCTAGTGACACCGTGGGTGTTCCAGTCGGTCTATGTGTTTCTTCCTCTCATCCCCAAGGTGTTGAGAATGAGAGGAGTACAGACAATTCTCATCGTTCCAGATTGGCCGCGAAGGGCCTGGTATCCGGATCTGCAGGAAATGCTCACAGAAGATCCGTGGCCTCTTCCTCTTAAGACAGGACCTGTTGCAACAGGGGCCCTGTTGGTTCCAATACTTACCGCGGCTGCGTTTGACGGCATGGCGGTTGAACGCCGGATCCTAGCGGAAAAGGGCATTCCGGGTGAGGTCATTCCTACTCTGATAAAGGCTAGGAAGGACGTGACAGCTAAACATTATCACCGTATATGGCGGAAATATATGTTTCTTGGTGTGAGGCCAGGAATGCTCCTACGGAAGAATTCCATCTGGGCCGTTTCCTTCACTTCCTACAAACTGGAGTGAATGTGGGCCTAAAATTAGGCTCCATTAAGGTTCAGATTTCGGCCCTATCCATTTTATTTTAGAAGGAATTAGCTTCTCTCCCAGAAGTACAGACTTTTGTGAAGGGAGTTCTTCATATTCAGCCTCCTGTTGTACCTCCGGTGGAGCCGTGGGACCTTAACGTGGTGTTGAGTTTCCTTAAGTCGCACTGGTTTGAACCACTTAAAATGGAAGGTGGTCATGTTGTTAGCCTTGGCTTCGGCTAGGCGAGTGTCAAAATTGACGGCTTTGTCTCATAAAAGCCCCTATCTGGTTTTCCATATAGATAGAGCGGAATTGCGGACCCGTCCTCAATTCTTGCCTAAGGTGGTGTCATCTTTTTATATGAGCCAACCTATTGTGGTGCCTGGGGCTACGCGAGACTTGGAGGATTCAGAGTCCCTGGATGTGGTCAGGGCTTTTGAAAGTTTACGTGGCCAGAACGGCTAGGGTTAGAAAAACAGAAGCACTGTTTGTCCTGTATGCAGCCAACAAGGTTGGCGCTCCTGCTTCAAAACAGACTATTGCTCGCTGGATCTGTAACACGATTTAGCAGGCTCATTCTACGGCTGGATTGCCATTACCAAAATCGGTTAAGGCCTATTCCACTAGGAACGGTGGCTCTTCTTGGGCGGCTGCCCAAGGGGTCTCTGCATTACAGCTGTGCTGAGCTGCTACTTGGTCGGGTTCAAACACCTTTACAAAGTTCTATAAGTTTGGTACCCTGAGTGAGGAGGACCTCATGTTTGCTCAATCGGTGCAGCAGAGTCATCTGCACTCTCCCGCCCGTTTGGGAGCTTTAGTATAATCCCCATGGTCCTTACGGAGTCCCCAGCATCCTCTAGGACGTTAGAGAAAATAAGATTTCAAACCTACCGTTAAATCTTTTTCTCGTAGTCCGTAGAGGATGCTGGGCGCCCGTCCCAAGTGCGGACTACTTCTGCAAGACTTGTATATAGTTTTGCTTACATAAGGGTTATGTTACAGTTTTCATCAGTCTCGGACTGATGCTATGTTGTTTCATACTGTTAACTGGTTCGTATATCACAAGTTATACTGTGTGAATGGTGTGGGCTGGTATGAATCTTGCCCTTGGATTTACAAAAATCCTTTCCTCGTACTGTCCGTCTCCTCTGGGCACAGTTTCTCTAACTGAGGTCTGGAGGAGGGGCATAGAGGGAGGAGCCAGTGCACACCCATACTAAAAGTTCTTTCTTAGTGCCCATGTCTCCTGCGGAGGCCGTCTATCCCCATGGTCCTTACGGAGTCCCCAGCATCCTCTACGGACTACGAGAAAAAGATTTACCGGTAGGTTTAAAATCTTATTTTACGCTGTATGTAATAAACCGGATCCCGCCCCACAAGGCTTTATAAAACTCTGGTCATGTGTAAACATTTATACAATTGCAAATGTTGCAGCATTCCACTTCACACTGTGTCTATTCCCGTGTCATCTGCTTTTCTTGCTGCTTGTGGCATGTTATTCATAAGCCTGTAGCTATGTATTGCTATACATGCTTCCACTATAATTAAGAAGAACTTTGATGACTATAGCGCTAATGTACGCAGAAACCCCTAGCACGCATGCTATAGACGCGGGACACGGAACAGCCACGGCTAATCTGCAAATTCCAGACTTCAATTTGGGCTTCAGTATTTTCTAATCAAACGAACATTTTCTTTATTTTTTTCAGATAGTAAAATATATATATATATATAAATATTCACTACACACTATGACACATTGTGCTTAATTACGGATTAGCAGACACACAGAAAAATACAGCCTGTCGCTGCTCTATTGTAGCTCGTGATCACAGGTCTTCACATAGATCAGGCCAGGATGTGCCTCCGTTACCTGTAGATGTAGAATCAGGTAGAAGAAGCTGCCAACTCCAAAAAATATGGAGCATTTAGAAATGGGTAAGCCGGGAATCACGGTTTGTTTTTGGGTGGGAAGATATTTTATTTCTGCTGTCCTGCAACCACTAGCCGTGTAACATCTCTGTAACTGCAGACCAATGGCCAGCCAGCGACTGTCACTTGGTGGGTACAGACCCCGGCACCCGAATTCTTTTCACTGTGTTGATGTTTTGGTTTCTCCTTTTCCCACTCAGTTTCCAGATACATTAACCTGGATCTCATTACGCCGTTTGCTAATAAATAATCCTGGGCTATTGCTATAAGAAGTGGGAGAGTTAGGACCCGCAGTAGCACTCTATGGAAATGAGTCTGGTCAGTGTCACTTTTACGTTTCATTGCTCCAGCTGATCTGCACACAAAGGGCCGGTGCGTTGTACGTAGCAGAGAAGGCATTTCGCACCTAAACCAGCAGCAGTTGTGCCCACTGGGCGCTAGTCCATGCCAGACACTAGCGCACAGACCCACGTTCTAAATCTTATTCCAAGTCTGAGAAAAGAACAAAGGGAAGCGTTCGCAAACAGCCAATCATTCCCGTCTCTCTCCAGGTCTGCGTGGGATTGCAGTCCTGTGAACACATACTTGCTGCGCTTGGTCCTCAGCAGAACACCCCGTTCCGCCCACTCAGGCACAGACCGCTGTAGATGGGCATACGTGGTCTGGGCGTGTGCAGAGGAACCAATGCCAATTGCGTAGTGCTCACTCCGTATCACCCCCAGAGCTACATGTGACTGTGACATTTCTCTAGGGATGTCCACGGAGCCTGAGCGGGAATGGTGGTCCTGAGGCAACCGCTGAGTAGCAAGTGTCCCACCAATCGGACGTACAAGGAACACAGACATTGGTGCACAACCCAGAAGGCGCAGTCGGTAGGTTTCTGGGAATGACGCCAGTATCCGTGTCTGTGCATCCGCCTGACCTTTAAATGGATTTCACATGTTTTGCAGATCAGACACTTGCTGTAATCCAGCTCATCAGTAGATGGGAACATCCCGACATTGGGGGTCATTCTGACCTCATCGCTCGCTGCAGTTCTTCGCAGCGATCAGGTCAGAACTGCGCATGCGCTGGGGCCGCAATGCGCCGGCGCATGGCTGATGGCTGTTGTTGTCTAGTGATCGCCTCTGCCTGATTCATAGGCAGAGGCGGTCGTTGGGCGGGAGGGACGGTGGCGTTTGGCCGCTGTTTCGTGGGCACGGTCCAGCCAACGCAGGCGTGGCCGGACCATGCGGAGGGGCGGGCCGCAGCGGCTGCGTGAAGTCACACGCAGTCGCTGCGACCCTTTCAGCGACGACCAACTCCCTGCCAGCCGCAGGAGTTGGGCGTCCCCCCACATGTCGGGGAAGATGATCGTAGCTGTGCTAAATTTAGCACAGCTACGATCAGGTTGGAATGACCCCCCATTGGACCTAATTCAGAGTTGATGGCAGCAGCAAATTTGTTAGCAGTTGGGCAAAACCATGTGCACTGCAGGGGGGGGGGGGGGACAGATATAACATGTGCAGAGAGAGTTAGATTTGGGTGGGGTGTGTTCAAACTGAAATCTAAATTGCAGCGTAAAAATAAAGCAGCCAGTATTTACCCTGCACAGAAACAATATAACCCACCCACATCTAACTCTCTCTGCACATGTTACATCTGCCCCACCTGCAGTGCACATGGTTTTGCCCAACTGCTAACAAATTTGCAGCTGCGATCAACTCTGAATTACCCCCATTGTGCAAAAATATTCCCCCTCTTGCAGGGAAAGCCTAAAAATATAACAAGGACCAGCAAATACAATCTGCTGACATTCAGTGTCACCTGCTAACAGTGATGCCATCAGGTATCTTTACATATCAGAATAAAGAGTGTTGGGGTCACCTGTAATTGTGGGTTCTGGGCCTGGTTGTGTCCTGTGTGAAGGGATTGGTCTCTGCTGTGTATTCGTAATGACAATACTGGGCCTTCTCCAATCGTGTATGACCAGCCTCTCTCCCTAGCAGCCGTGGATTTCACGTCTTACTACCCTTATGTAATAAGGGGTATATGGGAATATAAGTGTAGTGTAGCCAGAAGAAAGACTTCTATAGTGTAACGCTCAGCACAAAACACTGAGCCCTCACATAACGGACTGGAATCATTACTAGCCGCTGCCAATTTCATATACAGTCACGTTCTAATAATGGCTTTTTATTTAATCGGTGAGTAAGAACGACGCGAAAGGTGGGTGATGCTATTTTCTAATGATCATGTATGTAACCAAAATGTGGAAACATAGGGCCTATTTCAGTAAGGCCGGCAGAAGTGCGGAAATCGCTATTTGCTACTGTTTCCACTCTTAAACTGCGGCCGCAGGGCTGTCGACTCTGTGTTTTGTGGGCATCAAGCACCGTTTGGGGGGGGGGGGGGTGGGATGGCCCGGACAATGCAGGCACGTCCGGACCGTTTGCGGGGCAGACCGCGGCAGCTGCGTGATGTCACAAGCAGCTGCTGCGACCCAAAAAATGGATGCCCTCTGACTGCCTTTGCAGCTAGGCAACCTTAATCATGCGAGTGCATTGATGCATAGTGAGGGGGCGGGACTCGGCGTGCAGGTCGGCCTTGCCCTGTGCTGGCCGTCATCACCCCCTCCCCCCCCACCCACGTGTTAGGGAAGCGAGTTGTAGTTTTGCAATTTGTCGCAAAACTATGGCTCAAGCTTAATTAGGCCCATGGTTCATTAAAGCAATAGCCACATATCCACCAATCCGATGCCTGTATATTGGCCCTCATTCCGAGTTGTTCGCTCGCTAGCTGCTTTTAGCTGCAGTGCACACGCTAAGCCGCCGCCTACTGGGAGTGAATCTTAGCTTTGCAGAATTGCGAACGAAAGATTAGCAGAATTGCGATTAGAAATTTCTTAGCAGTTTCTGAGTAGCTCGAGACTTACTAATACACTGCGATCAGTTCAGTCAGTTTCGTTCCTGGTTTGACGTCACAAACACACCCAGCGTTCGCCCAGCCACTCCCCCGTTTCTCCAGACACTCCCGCGTTTTTCCAGCCACTCCCGCGTTTTTTTCAGAAACGCCAGTGTTTTTTCACACACACCCATAAAACAGTCCGTTTCCGCCCAGAAACACCCACTTCCTGTCAATCGCACTACGATCACCAGAACGATGAAAATTCTTCGTTACGCTGTAAGTAAAATACCAAACTTTTGTGCTAATTTACTTGGCGCAGACGCACTGCGAACATTGCGCATGTGCAATTTGCGACTTATCGCACCGATGCGAAGAAAAAGAACGAGCGAACAACTCGGAATGAGGGCCATTATTGGTCCACTTATAACGATGCTGATGAAAGCTGCAATTAATTTCTATAATTACAGAATACATGCTTATTCACCAAATTCAGAAAGACACCGTTACATGTAATAGATATTAATAATAGATATTAATAATGTTGCTCTTATAATGTATTTTAATAGTCTATGCTTGCATCCACTTTGGGTTACTATTTTATTCTCAAACTGGTATATTATTAAAATGTGTTATCTTATGTTACGTCTGTGGGTTGTATTTATATAGTCTGGAAGGGAGGAGGTGAGATATTGGTATGTACTCTGAAATCTCATCCGTCACTGCCCATCCCTACAGTTACAGGAGTCACGTAAACACTAATAACCCCGCTATAATTCCTATTGTCCCTATTCTAAAATCAGCAATGTAGTTAAGCGTCTAACGGCCGGCCTCAGTGAATTGTTCACATCGGTCCTGATTCAGCAATGGACGCACGCAAATGGGCGATGTAAATACGCACATGCGTCTAAGCCACTACGCACATGAGTTCTGATCGTTAGCGCTCCGAGATGCAGCACAGATGCGGACGCAGGGTCTATGGATTTAGTGGTTGGACCTGGCTGGTAACAAGGTGGTAACTAGGCAGATGTGCCGCAGGCAGTTAAGTATTCCCCTTTAATTTTGACTACCAGACTAGTACTTGCAGGTGTCTATGGGGACTGCGATATTGCTAAATGTGTAAAGTTACAAAAAGCTTCCCAGACCTTTGTTAAGGGCCCTACACACTTACAGATTTCACTAAACGATATGAACGTTCATATTGTTCAGTGTGTAGGCACCAACGATGAACGATATGCGGCCCCGCGCTCGTTCATCGTTGGTGCCGCGTCGCTTGCGCATGAAGGCCAATATGGACAATCTCGTCCTTATTAGCATGCAGTGCTATGGAGCCAGGTGATGGGGGGGGGGGGGGGAGTGAAGAAACTTCACTCCCCCCGCCGCCGGGTCGCCCATCGGCCGTATCCGCTGTCGGGCAGTTTGGCGGCGGGTTGGGTAATGTGTAGGGCCCATAACAGATGTCAAAGATCATCTTTAGATAGCGTAAGCCATTGCAGTCTATACGCTACAGTGTTACAATTATTCCTCAATGCTCGCTCATACAGTAGCTAGGGTAGAGTGTAGCTAAATCATCCCTTTAATAAGGGACACATGCTGTATGAATTCGGACCTAGCAGAGAATCCAGATGTTTAGTGATCACTATGTAGGGATGGGATCATTGTGGAGCCTGTGTCCTTGCTAGAAAAGCTGAAAACTTTGATGAATAGGACCAATAAATAATGTGTTATTGCCCTGATATGGGACTATAAGAAATGACATTTCCTGTATCTAGGCTAAGAATGCAAGGCTTGAATATCTGCCTCTATAATCTACAACAGTGGTTCCCAAACTTTCTTGAATAACGGCAATCCTAGAGCATCAGCATTTTTTTCCATGACACCCCTAAGAAGAAAGTTGTTGTTTTTTTATCAATACATTTTGGATTATTATTATTTTTTAATTAAGTGAATTGTGCCTACCTGTCATGTTCAGGACACAGCCCTTACTTCGTTCCTATCCTACCTTTCTAATCGCTCTTTCAGTGTTCGCTTCTCTGATTCCACCTCCTCTTCCCTACCTCTATCAGTTGGAGTACCGCAAGGCTCAGTCTTGGGTCCTCTGCTTTTCTCAATCTATACCTCATCTCTTGGTAAACTAATCATCACTAATCAACTAATTTGAGCTGATGATACTCAAATCTACCTATCCTCCCCCGATTTATCACCACCTGTATTGGCTCGTGTCACTGGATGCCTGTCTGCCATTTCATCTTGGATGTCATCTCGCCACCTCAAACTCAACATTTCCAAAACAGAATTATTTTCCCACCAACCAAGAGTAGTTACCAACCTGATATCTCCATAACTGTTGACAATGCGACTATCCACCCTACCCCACAAGCTCGCTGCCTAGGTGTCACCCTTGACTCTGAACTTCCTTTGTTCTGCACATTCAATCTGTCTCTAAATTATGTTACATGCACCTTAAAAACATATCCAAAATACGCCCTTATCTTACACAAGACACTGCAAAAACTCTAATCCATGCACTCATCATCTCCTGCATTGATTATTGTAATAGTCTCCTTACTGGTCTTCTCAAACATCGGCTCTCACCACTACAATCCATTCTGAATGCAGCTGCGAGGCTAATCTTCCTTGCTAGACGTTCATCGTCTACAGATCCGCTCTGTCAGTCCCTCCATTGGTTACCGGTATTCTACTGTGTTAAATATAAAATACTTTTACTGACATACAAGGCTATTAACCAAACTGCACCAACATACATCAACTTCACTTATCTCATAATATCTCCCTACCCAACCTCTCTGCTCTGCACAAGATCTACGTCTCTCATCCACATGTATTACCTGTTCCCACTCAAAATTACAGGACTTTACCCGGGCTTCACCCACTCTGGAATGCCCTCCCACGCACAATAAGACTCTCCTCTAGTCTCCAAACCTTTAAATGTTCCCTGAAAACTCATCTCTTCAGACAAGCCTATCAATTTCCAGACCCACCCACATAACCTTCAGTGCTTCCCTATCCAGTTACATCCCATCTGTACAGTACACATAACATCACATATCTTGTCTTTCTTTACTCTCACACCCTCCTGACCCTTTGCCAACATTGCTGGGTGATCATATCATACAACCCATTAAGAACCTAGCAATCTGGTGGACCATTATGTAACAGGTAGCATCTATCCTTGTGTGTCAATGCCTATTTCCCTATAGATTGTAAGCTTGCAACTAGGGCCTTCCTACCTCTATGTCTGTCTTTGCCCAGTTTGTGCTATAACTGTTGTTCTAAATGAGAAGCGCAACAGAATATGCTGCGCTATATAAAAACTGCTAATAAATAAATAAATGCTCAGGGTCAGTTACGTGATGCTGTACAGTTGTTGTTCTGATTGTCCACATGTGTTATAATCTGCAAAACCAGTGCCAGTGTTTGCAAATCTCTTTGACCATTACTAATTTGATTTGGTCCTGGATCACCAACTCGGGCACCCTTGCAAAAGCCTCACTGCACCCCAGGGTACCTAGGCAAACCGTATGGGAACCACTGGTCTTCAAGCATTACATGCAGTACCACAATGAAGCACAAGATGGCGACATACTTCTATGGAAAACATTCTACAAGAAATTAGATCCTGCTTGACCGGTCTTACATTCATAGATCAATATTTAATGTAGTCCCAGAGCTGTTTCTTGCAGCAGGTGAGCCGTACGATCGCTGCTGGCTGGTATCCTGCTTCTCCCCATCCATAGTACTCCACTCGACGGGCAGAATTTTGCGAAATTATGCGTTTGGATCGTGATCTCGCGATGCAACCACATAATTTTGTGAAACTCCGCCTTCCCAGAGTATTATGGACCGGAGGAGGGGTAGCAGAGAATGACACCCAGTGCATGAAACCCCTGCAATGAGCATCACACCCAGCCCATGAAACCCCTGGCAACGAGCATGACACCCAGCGTATGAAACCACTGGTAACGAGCATGACACCCAGTGCATGAAACCCTTGGCAACGAGCATGAGCACCCCCCCCCCACACACACACCACCCCTTCATGCGTGAAACCCCTGGCACTGAGCAGGTAATTGAAAAGTAATTAGAACCCTTACTGTAGGGCATAATGTATCGCGGGCATTGCAGTGGGTGGCATGTTATAGTGCAGGGGGCATTACTGAATGTGGCTTAATATGGTGGAATCAAGCGGTATTACAGCATCTACAGACGCTCATAGTGGGTGTCTCAGGCCTTGCTCAGTCATACGCACGGATGTACACAAGGAAAGGGCTTTGCAGATGGGAAACTGCGGCTGCAGCTGACCCAGAATCAGTGTCTCACCCTGCCAATCTCTTGATGTCAATTGTCTGTACTACTGTATGTGGGCAGAAATGGAGGGATTGCAGCAGGTATCAGAGATCCCTGCTGTGATCCCACCTTCTTACATGCAGGTGTTACTTCATTTCTCTTATGTCCTAGAGCACAGGTTCTCAAACTCGGTCCTCAAGACCCCACACAGTGCATGTTTTGCAGGTCTCCTCACAGAATCACAAGTGAAATAATTAGCTCCACCTGTGGGCCTTTTAAAATGTGTCAGTGAGTGTGGCCGGAGAGACCCCCAGCCACGAGGCAAATGGCCGCCCTGGCACTGAAGGGGTTAATCCCTAGTGCCCGGCGCCATTTTTAAGGACAAAGGGCGCTTGGCGCCAGATTTGAAAAATGTATTGTGGGCGCTAGGCGCCGTGTTTTATTAATGTCAAAAATGTATTTTAAACTGTGCCGTGGTCCCGGACCCCTCCGGAGACCACGGCAGGGAGGACAGCCCCCCGGCGCGCTCAGCAGTGTGTGCGCGCCGGGGGAGAGGAGGCAGCCGCTGACCGCCGGAGTCCGGGAGCTCCGCTCCCGGCAGCGGTCAGTGTAGCCCCGGGCGCACTGGAGTGTGCGCGCCGGGGAGAAGGGTGAGCGCTGCGGCTGGGAGCTCGGCTCCCGCTGCAGTGCTCTCTGTGAGAGCCGCCGCTGGGGGCCGGGAGCTCTGCTCCCGGCGCCTCAGCCCAGCACGGGTGGCCAGCCGCAGCAGCCGGGACGGACGTCCCGGGCTGCTAGCCGGCGAGGGGGGTGCGCTGCAGCCCGGCTCCCCGCCGGACGCTGCAGCGAGGCTACCAGACAGGCGCCGCTCATGGGGGACCGGGCTAGCCGGCTCCCTAGCGGCGTGGGTGAAATTAGGCTGCCCAGCAGGATGGTGAGCGCTGGGGTCCGGGAGCTACGCTCCCGGCGCCTCAGCGCTGAAACAAGCCAGGGTCACGGCGGCCGGGACAAGTGTCCCGGGCCGCCGGACTTCGGTACAGGGGGGTGCGCCGCTGCGTGCGGCGGGGCCACAAAAGTAGTGCCACACTGGGGGGGACAGGGAGAGCCAGCTCCCTGGAACCCCAGAGGCAGGAAGGCAGGCTGGAGGATGGGGGAAGCCAGCCCCATACTTCCAGCACAGAGGGAGAGCCCTAGCAGCCAGGCTGCAGGGCTAGGGAAGGCACAGTAGTTAGGACATTGTGTAAAACATGCAGTGCCTAGGTATGTGGAGCCTGTGCAGGCTCAGAATGTATTTAAATGTATAAACATGTACAGTGTGATTTAAATGTAATGTATGTAAAGGTAAAATGCACTTACTTGATTGTGTGTCCCAGGAGGGGGGAATCCATAGCTGTGCAGGCTGATGGATTCTCCCAGACCTTTTCCCTAAAAACGGAATGCTTTCCCATCCAGCCTCACAGTTCCAATGGGCCCAGGGAGAAAGAGAAGCAGCTTAGCTATGAAACAAGCTGAGTGGTTTCTTGGAGCTCCATGGAGATCAGCCGTAGTGGCCAAGAAACCTGGACCGGGGAGCCCGGCTGCCCAGCTCTGGAGCCCAAATCCAGGCTGCAGGCAGTGAGAGGGGTCCCGGGCAGGTTTCTGGAAGTCAGATTTAGGAGGGAAAACTTCCCCCCAGCCAGACTGGACGGCACCGGGGAGTATCCTGATTCTCCAAGGTAGGAGCGTCAAAGGAGACCGACCACTCCCCACTGTCCATAGGGAACAATGTTAGGTGTGCATGAGACCAGAGCATGCACAGCTCATGGGTAAACATTGATTGGTTGTACACCACAGGGCGGGCTTACCCCCTGTGGTAAGGGGTCTTGGAGAGGGATAAAAGAAGGGCAGTTGGCCCATAGGAGTGGGTATTGTAACATCTTCTTCTGCTGAAAAGATCTTGATTGTATGCTGTTGCCCCTAGCAATAGGGAGGAGCCCTTTTAAAGGTTATTTGAGCAATAAACACCTTTGCCTCAAGAAGACTGCTTCATCTTGTGACCAACAGGGTTAGGCCAAACCTAGCCCCGTTCTCCGGCTGTCCAGGGAAGCACCTGACGTCTCCAAGCTCCGCCTTCCGCCAGCTACCGGTAGAGGCCTAGCAAGTGGCTAGAGGGGATTCGTCAACACCACACAGCTGTGGTAAGGCAGTGCGTCGTGACAATGCTAAATTCCTTGTCGTATAAACAACCCTTATGAAGCTAAGAACACTGTACGCTGTTTATTTAAGAAATACCGTAATGATACGCTATTTGCGTAACGATCGCTCAGCCGTAGGCGAGACGCTCAAGCGTCACGTTCGCTCACGGCCCAGTGATCACAGGACACGTTATTGGTTATGTCTAGGGGAAAGATTCGCTGTAACGTAGCATACGCTAGAGACCACGAGGAGGTCACCAGCGGTGCAGACGCTCACAACACTATACCTTTATGTTAAACCTTATACCGACGAAATACACTGAATACCTTAATGTGAGTACAGGGTGTAAGTGCAACCTTGTGGAACCTGACTATCTACAAAGCTGCATGAGCGTCACCGACGCTCAAATGAACACTTAACACTATAGTAAATACACAGATACTGGTTTAGGTTTCCAAGGCCTATTAACTGTATTATATCTAGAATACTTGTAAAAGGGGATAACAGTACATATGATACACTACAATATAACAGAGACTTCCTAACCACAGAACTAAACAATAAATACAAAAAAGACAATACTACACTGACCTAAATGCAATACGATACAATACTATAATACTATAAGGTATTTAAGAGAAAAAGAGGAGAGAGAGAGATAGAGAGAGAGAGAGAGAGAGAGAGAGAGAGAGAGAGAGAGATTGGCTCGCAGAAAGACAATGATTATGGAGAGAACTTACGCACAAAGGGTATGATCGCCAGCGCCTCGATATCCAGCTCCCGATTATCAGCAGATAACCGTTGATGAGAGAGTGAGAGCTGGATGTGGTCGGCCTGCCTATTTATGCTCCACACACAATGCAATCTCCTGGTCCTACAATCCCATTGTCCATTGGCCGAAGGAATTCGGCCCTGCATCATAACAAAAGGTCATAGGGTGATTCATACAGGTGGGCTGTGACGATTTCCAACAGCTCAGGTGGGTGGGAAACTGGGTTTCCCGCCGCATACCTGAGTATGTGCAAATCATAGAAATGGACATAAACTTCTTATGTCCATAACTATTCGCACGAGCGATTAATACGCTCCAAACCAACACCGGAATATTGCTAATTAAATACTCTTCCGATGGGTACCAAACACTGCTGTATGATTCCTGTTAAACCCTTCGTACGATGCAAAGAGGGATTCCTCAGCTCTGGGACATTATACTTTAACCAAACTTACAGAAACTATCAAAGGGATCATGATCTATAAACTACATTAATTGTGAACATTTGTAACTAATGAGTCGCACGCTACGATCACATAAACTCTACCGTAAATGCGCATACTGCGCGTGCGAGTGCACGCTATTGCGGGTATGCGCTTCCACGGGAGAGCGTACGCATGCGCAGCACGGACCAGTGTGCGGTGCAAATATGGCAACGTGCATTGAGACATTTTTCTGACTTTGACAGTCCACCCTTTGGCAGTCAATAATAACTGCCACAAAATATTTAAGGAGAAAAATGTAAGTCAGGGGTTAATTGATTTCCATGGTGGGGAAAGGAAGAAGAATGGAGTAGGTGTGAAGAGGGTATGACCTAGTGAGAAAGTAGAAGCATGTGTGTATGAGTCCATGTTTGGAGGGTCATGTATCATCGTGCCGTACGTGTGGTAAATCAAGCTTCGAGGTATTGCGAAGTATACATTTGAATTCCTTCTTATCCTGTGGTACAGGTCTGTGGATGGGCTGTCAAACTCTACCGAGCTCATTTCGGCTGTGGTTGTAACACAATGGGGATGCACATTTTAGTTGATGATACATGAATTGGGGGGGGTATGTGGTTGCTGCTATCTGTGCCTGTATTCCCTATCGACTATGTGTGTTATTACCTGAGGGTTGCAGAGATGAAGATAAAGAACACTTACGAAAAATGCAATGATATTCTATGTCAGGTTAATGTACGTTCGTCGATTGGGGTCTTGATTGGTGTCGGTTGATTGGAGTCTTCTTCTTTGTGCTTTTGCTCATAAATCGTGAGTAAAGCATACAACGTCCATGGATTTACAAAAAATGTTGGGCTAGCGTGATTTTAAAGTTCCTAGGGAAACTGGGGTACCCATGGCATTGTCCATCAAAATCTTGTTTATCAGGTCGTCTGCTCTTCTTCTTTCCATCTTTCCGTTGTCGGCCCCTTGGCTCATCAAATCCTTCGTCTACGTGGGTTTTTGTACCTCGGAGGAAAACATAGAAATGGGTGAAAGACGGACCGTATACTCATTACATCATTACGTCATGGTTTCTAGCATTGGGTCATAAATCAAATCCAGGTTAATTACAGTTTCCTCACTCCTCAAGCTCATCACTTTTGTACTTTGTTTGCACCTTATTAAAGCCTGCCCGCATCTAAATATCAATCCAAACGATATAACGACACCCAAAATACATAGGAGAAACTTTCCAACATCCATTATGACTCCTTGAGCCCAGTCTCCTAAACCGGAGAACCAATTTCGCGGGTTCAACCATGACACCCAACCAGTCAGCTCATTACCTACAGCAGCAAGGGTGAGATTGTGTTTTCGACGAAATTCCCACTTTAATTGCAGAATATCGTCCATCTTTTGGTCTATGACCTCTATCGGATCCTCGGTGCTATTTGTGATATACGTGCAACACTTTATGCCGTACTGTGTTGCCAATGTAACACAATATCCGCCTGTTACTGCTGTAAGATAATTAAGAACCATCCTATGCTGAACTAGTTCTGTTTTGTAAGCTTGAAGTTCTCTTCCAGTGTATCTAAACGTGTCATCATACATTTCAGTGATATTATCTAACAAATTGGCGAGTGCGGAAATGTATCTATAATTCATCACACCTCGAGCGGTGCGAGTGAAATCTAATGCTACCAGAACCTGAATCCCGGTGGATTCATGGATAAGATCAGAGGCCGGATGCTCTAACCTTTCTGACAGTTGTCTTTTAACAAGGTGCTCGTAGTGAGTGTGAGTATAAGGAGTTTGGGCACCACGGTGTATGTCCTTCATTTTGTCATGTGTAACAGTCATTACTTCAGGCAATACTTTTCCAATATAACACAATCCTTCAGAGTTTGGGGCAAGCCACTTGTACGCCTTTCTCCCGCATATGAAATATGCATCATCGGGGAGAACATAAGGGACGGAGAAGGACATGACCATGTTACAAACCTTCCAGGTGAAATCTCCTGACCCTAATTCTTCCATCTGCCTAATGCACGTATCGGTTTGTACGATATGTGCACAGTATCCTGGTGATACCTCTCCAACTTTAGTAATCCTATTTCCTAAGGTATATCGATACCGGAAAGATTTTCCTCTACTGGCTATGTGGCGTACGAGCTCTGTATCTGTAGGCATTCTATCTGCTCTGTGTGAAAAGGTCATGGTAAGGTTGCTCCATGACACTTCCCAATTTCCCGGTTTTCTGGGATTGGAGATGTTAAAACATATGAGGGACCTATCCACATGGTATTGGTGGAGCTTCAAACTAGGAGGGCTGGAGATGTTAAACCTCCGGTCCACCGGTCTCCCACCACTTAGCTCAAGTACCTCCCCTAACGTTAAAGGAAATGGTACTAGCCCTGATTTACTGTGACCCTGAGGTACTTGAGAGCATACCCAACAATCTGTTTGGTTTAACACGTTACCCACTAAGGAGTGATAGTCACTCAATGGATGCCGGTCCATATGGATATTAAAACTAGATTGGCATTTCTTTATGCATCCATCTTCAACCAGATTATCACAGAGCCTACAGATACAATTTTCCTCAGCTAACAATCCATCACAATTTCTTCTATCGGATCGTTTTCTGATACTCGCCTTTGCTTGTTGGCTTGGTTGATCTTGGAAAACTACGCCTCCATCATCATAATCGGAACCCATTCCAGAACCTCTTTCGACCTCTATGGTACTCTCGCCGGAACAGACTGCTCTGGTCAACATCATGGTTAACATCAAAATCCGGATCACAGTCTCTTGGGGCAAGTCCATCTTTGAGGAGGAAATAGAGAAGAATGAGAAGGGGGAAAAAGAAATTTTAAAGGAGAGGGGATGGGAAGTGGAGAAAACAATAAAAGGGAGAGGGGAGTCGACAGCTGCTTTCGGTCTTCAAGGCTCAGGTGCCGCCTCAGTCCTCCTGGAACAGACACTCTAGTGATACAACCTCTACCGTCTGTTCCTTATCACGGGACTTCTCTGGATCAGCAACCTTCTTGCAGTGGGATGAATGGACCCAAGTCTCTCTCTCAGCAACCTTCAATGCTGTGGTGCTAGTCAATAAGACCTGGTATGGTCCTTCCCATCTATCAATAAGACAACCTGAGCGTAGAAAATTTCGTATCATTACATAATCCCCAGGTTCAATGTCATGACAATTACTATCTGGTAAATCAGGAATCACCAACTTCAGATTATCATTTTGATTCCTCAACTGCTTACTCATATTAATTAAGTACTTTACAGTTACTTCATTGTTACATTTCAAATCATCCTGAGGGTTAATCATGACATGCGGTTGTCGACCAAACAAGATTTCAAAAGGGGACAGATTAAGAGGGGACCTGGGAGTGGTTCTGATACTATACAAAACAATGGGTAAAGCTTCTGGCCACGTCAATCCTGTCTCTGCCATTACTTTACTCAATTTATTTTTAATAGTGCTGTTCACTCTTTCGACCTTCGCGCTCGCCTGTGGACGGTACGGAGTGTGCAGCTTACTATCAATTCCCATCAACTTACACATTCCTTGAAAGACATCACCTGTAAAATGGGTACCCCTATCACTTTCAATGATTCTAGGGATACCATATCTACATACAAATTCCTGCACAATTTTCTTAGCTGTAAACATAGCGGTATTTGTAGCTGTTGGAAAAGCTTCGACCCAATTCGAGAAAACATCTATGCAAACAAGTACATATTTCAAATTTCTACATGGGGGTAATTGAATGAAGTCAATTTGTATTACTTGGAAAGGGCCGCCGGCAGGTGGGATATGGGAGGGTTCTGTAGGTATTGCCTTTCCAATATTCTTTCTCAGACAGGTAAGGCATGACATTGCTCTTTTACTAGCATGAGAGGAGAATCCTGGGGCGCACCAGTATGCTCTTACCAATTTGCACATCCCCTCCTTGCCTAGATGAGTCAGCCCGTGAGCTGCTTCAGCCAGACACGGAAGGTATGCCCTGGGGGCCACTGGTTTACCATGTCCATCCGTCCAGAGCCCTGAGGACTCCTGGCCATATCCTTTTGCCTTCCAGACTGCCTTCTCCTGAGTGGAACACAAATTCTGCATTTCACACAACTTTTGTGTGTTGATGGTATTAAATACCATCAGTTGTGTGGTGTCTGTCCGTATGGGGGTAGCAGCTGCAAGCTTTGCAGCTTCGTCTGCTCGGCTGTTACCAAGGGATACTGGGTCTTGGCTATATGTATGTGCTTTACATTTGATAACAGCCACTCTGTCGGGTTCCTGTATCGCTGTTAGAAGCCTTTTTATGTGAGCTGCATGCGCTATCGGTGTACCAGCTGCCGTCATGAAATTTCTGAGACGCCATAGCGCTCCGAAATCATGGACTACCCCGAACGCGTATCTAGAATCGGTGTAGATATTGGCAGACTTACCCTTAGCCAATTCACATGCTCTGGTTAGGGCGACCAGTTCAGCAACCTGGGCTGAGTGAGGTGGGCCTAGCGGTTCCGCTTCTATGGTGTCTTGGTCATCTACGACTGCGTATCCAGTACACAAGTCTCCCGAGTCTGACTGTCTGTGACAACTACCGTCCGTGTAGAACGTGAGTTCTGCATCTTCTAGTGGATTGTCACTGATGTCAGGCCTTGCGGAAAAATTTTGGGTCAAATATTCCATACAATCATGTGTATCTTCCTTTGCATTAAATCCTCCTTCCCCATCACTCTCACCTCCCACCCTTTGTGCCTGTCCAGGCACACCTGGGAGAAATGTTGCAGGGTTTAATGCGCTGCATCTCCTTATGGTGATGTTTACTGGGGCCATTAATGCCAATTCCCATCTCGTAAACCTTGCTGATGAGACATGTCTGGTTTGGGCAGAATTCAATAAGGCCGATACCGCATGTGGTGTATGGATTGTGAGGTTGTGGCCTAGCACGACATCTTCGCTTTTCGTCACTAGCAATGCTATTGCCGCAACGCTACGCAAGCATGTGGGGAGGGATCGCGCTACCGTGTCTAGCTGAGCGCTGTAGTATGCAATTGGCCTGCTGGCATCACCGTGTTTTTGTGTTAGTACCCCTGCTGCGCACCCAGCACTTTCTGTTCCGTATAGTTCAAAGGGTTTCCCATAGTCTGGCATACCTAGTGCTGGTGCCTGCGTTAGGCACTGTTTGAGTCTCTCAAATGCTGTTTCAGATTCGTCTGTATGCGAAATCCGATCAGGTTTGTTTGAAGAGACCATTTCCTGCAAAGGTAGTGCTAATATGGAAAACCCTGGGATCCAATTACGGCAATACCCACACATTCCTAAAAACGTCCTGATCTGTTGCTGGGTTTGTGGCAGTGTCATGTCTCTAATGGCTTGGATTCTATCAGCGGTCAGGTGTCTCAGTCCTTGTGTTAGACAGTGTCCCAAGTATTTTACCTTAGCTTGGCATAATTGCAACTTGTCTTTGGAGACCTTGTGACCTGTGTCTGAAAGATGAAACAGGAGCTGTTTCGTATCCTTCAGGGATGCCTCCAATGAATCAGAACACAGTAGTAGATCATCCACGTACTGTATCAACACTGATCCACTTTCCGGTTGGAAAGACTGTAAACAATCATGCAAAGCCTGAGAAAATATACTTGGACTATCTATGAAACCTTGGGGTAACCGAGTCCACGTATATTGGACTCCTCTGTATGTGAATGCAAACAAATATTGGCTGTCAGGGTGCAGAGGTACCGAAAAGAAAGCGGAGCAGAGGTCAATAACAGTGAAAAATTTGGCAGTGGGAGGAATTTGCATTAGGATGACAGCTGGATTAGGCACTACGGGGAACTGACTCTCAACTATTTTGTTAATCCCCCTTAGATCCTGCACTAGCCTGTAACCCCTCCCCCCACTCTTTTTAACAGGGAAGATGGGACTATTTGCTGTGCTGGACGTTCTTACTAGAATGCCCTGTTGTAGCAAGCGCTCTATTACCGGGAAAACTCCTAACTCCACCTCTGGCTTCAGAGGATACTGTGGGATTTTTGGAGCTATCCTACCATCTTTTACTTGTACAACTACTGGAGCTACATTTGCCATTAATCCAGTGTCCTGTCCATCTTTTGTCCAAAGCGACTCTGGTATCTGAGATGTCATCTCTTCTACTTGGGATGGATTCCTATTTGTCATAATGGAATGTGACATTAATTTTGATGGGGAGTCTAACATGTCTCATACTTCCTGAGCGTGATTCTCAGGGATGTCCAAGAATACACCTTCAGGAGTACAATAAATGACGCAACCCATTTTACATAGTAAGTCTCTTCCCAGGAGATTGGTCGGTGCCGATGCAGCCAGCAAAAAGGAATGCTTGGTATGCAAAGGCCCTATTGTAATCTCGGCTGGTTTGCTAACAGGGTAGTGCTGGACTACTCCTGTTACTCCTATGGCTGGAACTGTCCTACCAGTGGTTCTCATGCCCACTGTCGAATTGATCACTGACTTGGCCGCCCCTGTGTCTACAAGAAAGTTTAAAGTTTTACCGGCTACATTGATTGCAATCTCTGGTTCGCTTCCAAGACTGGCAATCAATTTAACTGGTTGCAGATTACAGGTATGGCCACACCCCTATTGGGTATGCTGACCTCCCTGAATCCCGCTGGCAGCAACTACTTGTGAGGGAGTTAGCTGGGAACTACCAGAGGCATGCCAATCTCTGTTTGGGGGATATCTTTTTGTTTCCCCTGTATGTGGCTCAAAACTCCGCCTCTGTGGACCCTGCTCCCAATGTCGTGTGTGGTGTTGTTGTCTAGGGGGTTGAAAAGATCTTTGTACATTTCTTACTCTACAGTCTCGTGCAAAATGTCCTGGTTTGTTACAAGAAAAACATGTTATTACACTTGCCTTACCCACAGGATTCGGTGGTACATACGCAGGCTGCCTTGTGGTCAGCGCCTGTATACTTACGGACATCAACTTATCACTTTGCGACTCCCTGTGCCTAGTGATATTTCTGTCGTGATCAATAGCAGCCTCTCTCAAGGTGGACACTGACAGACCTCGCCAACATGGCTGCGTGGTCTGTACCCTAGCTTTTAATGTTTCTTTCAAACCATCCATCAGTACAGATACTGCTACTTCTCGATGGTTTGGGTTGGTCTTAATGTCTTCTATACCAGTGTACTTTGCCATTTCTAATAGTGCCCGGTGAAAATATTCTATTGCCGTTTCGGACTCCTTTTGCTTAATGGAAAATATTTTATTCCATTTAACAACGGCTGGGAAATACTCTTTTAGCTGTAAATTTATCCTTTTTACATTATCCTTGTTGTACACGTCTGTAAGCGGTACATCTTTATCCAATGCACAATCAGCTAAAAACTGAGTTGCATCAACATTGGAAGGTAAACAAGCTCTTAGCAGTATCTGCCAATCCTTGTTGTTGGGTTCTACCGTGTTACCTAAATCCCTGATGTATTTTTGGCTAGCAACTAAATCCTTCCTGGGGTCAGGAAATTCGGACACTATTGTTCTTAATTCCATTCTGGAAAATGGAGTGTACATGGCAATGTTCCTTATGGGAGTGGCTCCAGACACATCTGTTTTTCCATTGGGAACTGCTATTACCCTTACAGGAGCAATTCTAACAGCCTCTTCCTGTGTAGATTCTACAGCTTGTTGTGGTACAATTGTTTCTGTGTAGTGCATGGTGCCGTACTTACCCGTTGACACGACCTCACCTATCCCTCCGCTAGGGGCTTTCACTAATCTCGTGGGTGTCGCTGTGCCTACTGTGGTCTCTGCTATGGTGGCTGCAAGAGAGAGAGCTGAAATTGTTGCTGAATCGTCTTCTTGATCACACTCCTGAGGAAGGTTCAAAACAGGGTACATCTTGCACGGGTTAATACTTGCATGAGTTATTTGGTTAACATCATTAACATTTACAGTGTTACTAAGAGTTTGTGTTTTACAACCCAGTGCGTTTCTCTCCGCAATCAACTTCTCTCCTGCAATGTATGGTGGAGGAGGAGCTGTGGCAATCAACTTCCTGACTGCCCCAGATCCCGCCGCCAGAGCCAAACCTCTCTGTATCTCACCTTCCTGGTGCCATAACTGTAAATAATCATGATGCTGAATTCGTCTCTTTGCTGATTTTACGAGACATATCCTCCTCCTTAAATTTTGTAACACCTCTGGACTGAAGCTACCTATTCTTGGGAACTTGTCCCTGTCTTGTACAGTCATTCTCTCCCATTCATCACATAAAGATTCGGTGTGAATTCCATATTTTTCACACATTACATATCGTGCCGACCCAACTGGTCGGTTCACAGAATCAACCTGAACCAGGGTTGATCGCCCCCTACCTGAGCAACTGGCCCCCATAGTCTGTAGGTGTTGCTTAATCCTCCTTGGATTTTCTGTATCAAGGTTTTCAGCAAGCCTTTTCAGACAACCAAATTACTCCACAGTAGGCCGGCGGTGGCGGTTTACCGAGTACCCCACTCACTCGCCCACCTCGACCAATACGACCTGTAAACACCGTTATGATGCCAGCGTACTCGATACAGGGCCCCTATGGAACCTTCAGTTTACTGGAACATATGAGGGTTACCCGCAGGACACTTACTCTTTCCAGTAAAGTTGGGGTTGTTAGATAGTTCCTGAGTGACCAGCGAACTTCCCTTCCAAAAATAAAAAATTACACAAATCACGTCAGAATGTACAAATAGCGTTTGTGACCACTTTACTCTAATGGTATTTAGGTCAGATTACTAACTACTGCACACAATTACGTGTGGTCCAATCGTTCGGTACACGAGAACTACTTGTCATGTACTGAAAGATCAATGGAATCGATGTTTCCGGCCGCGATTCCTTCAGCAAGAGCTTATGGCCTATATGGGTTCTGCACCAACACCCCAGGCGTTGTGCCACTGGACTTTTATAGCGGACCTTTTACCTTACGACCTCCTGGTCTTGTTCCTTATGACCTCCTGGTCTTGTTACCTTATGGTCCGCTATACTCTAATGCTCAAATATTATTTAACCAGGGATGCCTCCCTGGCCACCGTATATGTCACTTACACGTATGTTCCTTGACGAGTACCCGACTTTCCTTTTGGTTCCACCTTAAAGTTATATAAACTTTTGTATACAAAACACACTCACTCAACACATGTACACTTTGTTTCTATATCTATTTCTGCGCAGAAATTGTCTTCAGGCCAAAAGTGTTACCAATTAGGAGCAGGATCTGTTAAACTAAATTTCAGATTTTCCAAAAAATAGATTTGCGTTATTTACCGCTGTGCGTTACTTATCGCTTTTGCGCTAATTATCGCTTTGCGCTAATTATCGCTTTGCGCTAATTCAACTTTTCGTGACTTGGGCTACGTGGGCGTAACCAGACGCTACGTTGCGTAGTGAACGCTGCGTGCGTCTGCCTTTTGGATTGCGTACGCTAGTCTTTGTTAGCGACACGTGTACGCAATGCAAAGGATCCACCGTAACACAATATATTTATTTATCAATGTAGGTGATCCCTGATCATCTACCGCAATCCACACTGCCTGCCTTGTATCTCAGACAAACCGTGTGTTTGTTCTATACTTTAACTATTACCTCTACTTTTAAATAACAGCAAATCTCTTTTTAGCACTTTCTATCAACTATAAAAAAAAATTGGCAAACAGGAATAGTGATATACGAAATTTGAAAAAGAAATGCAGATAAATGTATGCGTACGCAAGACAAAAGAAAAATAAACAGTTTTAAAAGACACAAGCGTTTTGTTCTTACTTCCGGTTACCGGATTCCTTCAGCACTCTTTGTCTAAGCGAAGCAGACGCTTATCCCGTCAGCAACTGCGAGACAACCTCCCACCCTTTTGCTGGGGGATAACGTCTGCTGATCTACCTAGTGCAGATGTGAAAAGGACCGGACGAGCCCGCAATTGACAATGCTAAATTCCTTGTCGTATAAACAACCCTTATGAAGCTAAGAACACTGTACGCTGTTTATTTAAGAAATACCGTAATGATACGCTATTTGCGTAACGATCGCTCAGCCGTAGGCGAGACGCTCAAGCGTCACGTTCGCTCACGGCCCAGTGATCACAGGACACGTTATTGGTTATGTCTAGGGGAAAGATTCGCTGTAACGTAGCATACGCTAGAGACCACGAGGAGGTCACCAGCGGTGCAGACGCTCACAACACTATACCTTTATGTTAAACCTTATACCGACGAAATACACTGAATACCTTAATGTGAGTACAGGGTGTAAGTGCAACCTTGTGGAACCTGACTATCTACAAAGCTGCATGAGCGTCACCGACGCTCAAATGAACACTTAACACTATAGTAAATACACAGATACTGGTTTAGGTTTCCAAGGCCTATTAACTGTATTATATCTAGAATACTTGTAAAAGGGGATAACAGTACATATGATACACTACAATATAACAGAGACTTCCTAACCACAGAACTAAACAATAAATACAAAAAAGACAATACTACACTGACCTAAATGCAATACGATACAATACTATAATACTGTAAGGTATTTAAGAGAAAAAGAGGAGAGAGAGAGATAGAGAGAGAGAGAGAGAGAGAGAGAGAGAGAGAGAGAGATTGGCTCGCAGAAAGACAATGATTATGGAGAGAACTTACGCACAAAGGGTATGATCGCCAGCGCCTCGATATCCAGCTCCCGATTATCAGCAGATAACCGTTGATGAGAGAGTGAGAGCTGGATGTGGTCGGCCTGCCTATTTATGCTCCACACACAATGCAATCTCCTGGTCCTACAATCCCATTGTCCATTGGCCGAAGGAATTCGGCCCTGCATCATAACAAAAGGTCATAGGGTGATTCATACAGGTGGGCTGTGACGATTTCCAACAGCTCAGGTGGGTGGGAAACTGGGTTTCCCGCCGCATACCTGAGTATGTGCAAATCATAGAAATGGACATAAACTTCTTATGTCCATAACTATTCGCACGAGCGATTAATACGCTCCAAACCAACACCGGAATATTGCTAATTAAATACTCTTCCGATGGGTACCAAACACTGCTGTATGATTCCTGTTAAACCCTTCGTACGATGCAAAGAGGGATTCCTCAGCTCTGGGACATTATACTTTAACCAAACTTACAGAAACTATCAAAGGGATCATGATCTATAAACTACATTAATTGTGAACATTTGTAACTAATGAGTCGCACGCTACGATCACATAAACTCTACCGTAAATGCGCATACTGCGCGTGCGAGTGCACGCTATTGCGGGTATGCGCTTCCACGGGAGAGCGTACGCATGCGCAGCACGGACCAGTGTGCGGTGCAAATATGGCAACGTGCATTGAGACATTTTTCTGACTTTGACAGTCGGCACATACAGAGCAGAACCGTGGTTCCAAACGCCACGGCAGGGTAGGAGTTTGGTGGTGGCAGCAAGAACCCGCCCACAGCGCAGTGGGTGGAGTCAGTAACAGGCGGTTACTGACGGTAAGCGGGAATCCCCTATGTGGTCAGGCCTCGTGCGGCTTGACTTTCCATTCTGTGCGCAGTCGACGGGACGCGGCAAGCGGCGAGTGCTCCCGTACGGTACCGTCCTGTCACAGTGAGTAATTAATACACCTGTGCACTTGCTGGGTTACCTGCAAAACATGCATTGTGTGGGGTCCTGAGGACCGAGTTTGAGAGCCCCTGTCCTAGAGGATGCTGAGGTCCACAATAGTATCATGGGGTATAGACTGGTCCACTAGGAGCCATGGGCACTTTAAGAGTTTAATAGTGTGGGCTGGCTCCTCCCTCTATGCCCCTCCTACCAAACTCAGTTTAGAAAATGTGCCCGGAGGAGCTCCTAGGAGTTTTTCTAGTTTTATTGTTTTTATTAGAGTTAGGCACAGGGAGGTTGTTGGCAACAGCCTCCCTGCTTCGTGGGACTTAGGGGGGGGGGGAGTAGTGTCCAACCCTGAGAGGTTAATGGCCCCTATCTCCACTGACAGGACACTGAGCTCCTGAGGTTGTCGATCGCAAGTCCCCGAGGCGACAGCTCGCTCCCGCAGCACTGCCGCCACCACCTAACAGAGCCAGAAGACATCGGTGGTGAGATGGACACCGGTGACCCGACAAGCGGGGGTCCGGTGGGAGCGCAGTGCTGCAGCTGTGCTCCAGAGGGCTCAGAGATGCGGCACTGTGAGGGGCGCCCTGGGCCAGCGCAGACACCCCTACACTGGTCACAGAAGCTATCAGGGACACTGTACTACTGATTAGCTCAGGCCAGTATAATCTCTAAAAGTGCGGGAAGATGTGCCATTTTAGGGGGTGGAGCTTCTCCTCAGAGCGGATCCAGCACTCGCCAGCGCCATTTTCTCCCTGCAGATCACATACAGAGACGCTGACAGGGAGTGCTGACCCTCCACATAACTCCAGCTATCCTGTGCGGTACCAGGGGGTTATAGAAGGAGGGGGGGGGGGGGGGGTTGGAGAGTGTATTCCCATTACTGTGTAGTCTATTAAGGTTGCACAGTCAGCGCCAGGCAGTTATTTTATATCTGTCTACTGGGGCGCTGTGTGGGCTGGCTCCATAACTCTGTATCTCTCTGAAGGTACTGGGGAAAACTGTGTCTGACATTTTCGTGTGTGTGTGTGTGTGTCTATGTATGCTATATATCTCACATTACTATGTCCAGGGACTCTGGTGGTCATTCCGAGTTGATCGCTAGCTGCCGTTGTTCGCAGCACAGCGATCAGGCTAAAAATCGGCATTTCTGTGCATGCACGCGGGCCGCAGTGCGCACGCGCCAAGTACTTTCACACAAAACTATGCAGTTTTACACAAGGTCGAGCGACTCTTTTTAGTCGCTCAGCTGATCGGTGAGTGATTGACAGGAAAGAGGCGTTTCTGGGAGGTAACTGACCGTTTTCCGGGAGTGTGCTAAAAAATGCAGGCGTGTCAGAAGATAACGCAGGCGTGCCTTGGGAAGCGGGGGAGTGGCTGGCCGAACGCAGGGCGTGTATGTGACGTCAAAACAGGAACTAAACTGTCTGCAGTTATCGTAAGGTAGGAGTAGGTTTGGAGCTACTCTGAAACTGCATGAAAAATTTTTCAAGCAGTTCTGCTAACCTTTCGGTCGCACTTCTGCTAAGCTAAGATACACTCCCAGAGGGCGGCGGCTTAGCGTTTGCACTGCTGCTAAAAGCAGCTAGCGAGCGATCAACTCAGAATGAGGGCCTTTGTATCTTGTGCTGCAGAGTGTGTATCTTCTCCAGAAGAGTCTATTCCATGTACTCATGAATGCAATATACTGTCTCAGCCTTCTGAACCCGAACCCAAGTGGGTGGCTTCTATTAAGGGTATGATATCCCAGATTTCATCTAGGATAGCTCATTACAAGACTGAAACACAGGTTTTAAAACAATCTGTGGCGGTTTGTCGTATTCAGCTCCCACTACCTCATCTAAGTCCCCTGGTATATACCCCCAAAAGCGTGCTCTCTTGCCTAAGTAATGCAAGTCGACACGGATACCGACTCTGATACGGGTGACGGTGATACTGCGGGGGGAGGCATCCCTTGCTAAAGGGGTGTAGCTAATGATTGAGGCCATTCAGGATGTTTTACACATTACTGACAAGGTACCTGAACAGGTCAAGGAGGCTTTCTTTACAGACAATAAGAAAGTCTCCCTTACCTTTCCTGCGTCTAGGGAATTAAACACAATATTTGAAAAATCCAGGGAAAACCCAGAGAAAAAATTCCAGATCCCAAAGAGAGTTCTAGTTGCTTTTCCTTTCCCTGGAGAGGATAGGAAAAAGTGGGAAAACCCTCCTATAATAGACGCTTCTGTTTCTAGATTGTCTAAAAAGGTGGTTTTACCTGTCCTTGAGCCTACCGCTTTGAAAGAACCGGCAGACCACAAGATTGAGACTACGCTCTAATCCATATACACTGCTTCAGGCGTGGCGCTTCAGTCCACTATTGCCTGTGCATGGATTTCTAAAGCCATAGTAAAGTGGTCAGGCACGTTACTAGAGGATTTAGATACCATGGATAGAAGTGACATTGAAATGTTTTTACGTCACATACAGGATTCTGCGGGTTTCATGGTGGAGGCCATGAAGGACCTTGGTAAACTGACAGCACGGACGTCTTCCATGGCTGTCTCGGCACGCAGGGGACTCTGGCTGCGCCAATGGTCTGCGGATGTGGAATCCAAGAAGAGTGTGAGGTGAACCTACCCTTCACTGGTCAGGCTCTATTTGGGGAAGCTTTGGATGCGTGGATCTCCACGGCGACCGTTGGTAAGTCAACCTTTCTTCCCTCAGCCACTCCGACGCCAAAGAAATCCTTCTCTGCGTCTACAATGCAGTCCTTTCGGACCGCAAAGGTTAAGAAGTCCAAGTCCCTTTCCACCTTCTTCAGAGGTGGTCGGGGAAAATCCAGAAAACCTGCAGCGGCAGGTTACCAGGAACAGAAACCGGTTTCTGTTTCCTCAAAATCCTCAGCATGACGGTGGACCTCCCAGCCTGGAGATCGGGCAGGTGGTAGCACGTCTAAGAAATTTCAGTCAGGTCTGGGCGTCCTCAGGCCTGGAGCCCTGGGTACAAGATATCGTAACTCAGGGGTACAGACTAGAGTTTCAAGAGCTCCCACCTCACAGATTTTTCAAATCGGGCTTACCAGCTTTGCTGACAGAAAGGGCTATCTTACAAGACGCCATTCAAAAATTGGAAAAGGCAAATGTCATTGTTCCAGTTCCATCTCACCTGGAAAACAAGGGTTACTACTGAAACCTTTTTGTGGTGCCGAAGCCAGACGGTTTGGTCAGACCAATATTGAACCTCAAATCATTAAATCCATATTTGAGGGAATTCAAGTTCAAGATGGAATCTCTGAGAGCGGTGATCTCAGGTCTGGAGGAGGGGGAATTCCTGGTATCCTTGGATATCAAGGATGCATACCAGGCATGTCCAAACTGCGGCCCTCCAGCTGTTGAGAAACTACACATCCCAGCATGCCCTAACACAGCTTTAGCATTCTCTGACAGAAAAACTGTGTCAGAGTATGCTGGGATATGTTTATTTTCACAACAGCTGGAGGTCCGCAGTTTGGACATGCCTGATGCATACCTTCACATTCCTATTTTGCCGCCACACCAGGCTTATCTCAGGTTTGCACTGTTGGACTGCCACTATCAGTTCCAGGCGCTGCCATTCGGCCTATCCACGGCACCGAGGGTGTTCACCAAGGCAATGGCGGAGATGATGTTTCTGCTCCGCAAGCAAGGTGTGAACATAATTCCATATCTGGACGATCTGCTGATAAAAAGCATCGTTCAGGGAGAAGTTGTTGCAGTCCATTGCTCTCATGACTCGACTGCTCCGGGCTCATGGATGGATCCTGAATCTTCCAAAGTCACATTTGGAACCGACGAGACGACTGTACTTCCTGGGGATGATTCTCGACACGGAAGTGCAGAGGGTGTTTCTACCGGTGGAGAAAGCATTGGTGATCCAATCAATGGTCCGGGATGTCCTGAAGCCAGCCCGAGTATCGGTTCATCAGTGCATTCGCCTTCTGGGGAAGATGGTTGCCTTCTACGAGATTCTACAGTACGGAAGATTTCATGCATGGTCTTTCCAGCTGGATCTCCTGGACAAATGGTCAGGATCTCATCTTCACATGCACCAGAGGATATGTCTGTCGCCGAAAGCCAGAATCTCGCTCCTCTGGGGGCTGCAGACTTCTCACCTACGGGAGGGCCGCAGGTTCAGGATTCAGAATTGGATCCTTCTAACCACGGATGCAAGTCTCAGAGGTTGGGGAGCAGCCACCCAAGGGGAAAACTTCCAAGGAAGGTGGTCAAGTCTGGAATCCATCCTTCCAATAAACATTCTGGAACTAAGAGCCTTCAACGGTCTTCTACAGGCGGCACATCTTCTAAAAGATCAAGCTATTCAAGTTCAGTCGGACAATGTAACGACAGTGGCCTACATAAACCGACAAGGCGGAACGAAGAGCAGAGCTGCAATGTCAGAGGTAACAAGAATCATCCTCTGGGCGGAAAAACACGTGGTGGCGCTGTCAGCAATCTTCATTCCGGGAGTGGACAAATGGGAAGCGGACTTCCTCAGCAGACACGATCTCCATCCGGGAGAGTGGGGCCTCCACCCAGAGGTGTTTGCAGAGGTGACAAGTCTTTGGTGCGTACCTCAAATAGACATGATGGCCTTACACCTGAACAAGAAGTTTCGGAGGTATTGTTCCAGGTCGAAGTACCCACAGGCAGATCCAGGCTAGGAAAGGAGTAACGTCTAAACATTACCATCGCATTTGGAAAAAGTATGTGTCTTGGTGTGAATCCAAGAAGTTTCCTACGGTGGAGTTTCAACTTTGGCAGTTTCTCCTCTTCCTGCAAGCAGGTGTAGATGTGGGCCTACGTTTGGGCTCCATAAAAGTCCAGATTTCAGGCTTGTCCATTTTCTTCCAGAAACAGTTGGCTTCCCTTTCTTGAAAGGGGTGCAGCATATCCAGCCTCCTACGGCACCTTGGGATCTTAACGTGGTGTTGCAGTTCCTGCAATCAGATTGGTTCGAGCTTTTACAGGAGGTTGAGGTCAAGTTTCTCACTTGGAAGGCGGTCACACTGTTGGCATTAGCTTCTGCTAGACGTGTGTCTGAATTGGGGGCATTGTCCTCCAAGAGCCCCTACTTGATTTTCCGTGAAGATAGAGCTGAGCTCAGGATGCGTCAGCAGTTTCTTCCAAAGGTTGTGTCGGCTTTTCACATTAACCAACCTATTGTGGTGCCAGTGGATACTGACTCCTCAATTACCTTGGATGTTGTGAGGGCTTTGAAGATTTATGTGAAGAGGACTTCACGTCACAGAAAGTCGGACTCTATGTTTGTCCTTTATGATCCCAACAAGATTGGGTGTCCTGCTTCTAAGCAGACGATTTCTCGCTGGATCAGGTTTACTATCCAGCATGCTTATTCTACGGCAGGATTGCCGTGTCCAAAATCCATTAAGGCCCACTCTACTCGTAAGGTGGGTTCTTCCTGGGAGGCTGCCCGGGGTGTCTCGGCTTTACAGCTTTGCCGAGCTGCTACTTGGTCGGGGTCGAACACGTTTGCTAAGTTCTACAAGTTCGATACTTTGGCCTCTGAGGACCTAAAGTTTGGTCAATCAGTTCTGCAGGAGCCTCTGCGCTCTCCCTCCCGTACTAGGAGCTTTTGTACATCCCCATGGTACTAATGTGGACCCCAGCATCCTCTAGGACAGAGATTTTCAACCTTTTACAACTCGCGGCACACAACATGATTTAAATATTGCCACGGCACACCTAAATATAATGGTGATGCATGGTGCAGTTGCGTGTACTAAGATGTCATGTCGCAGCTTCTCCATAGGTAACGCCTGAGCCACATCTGAGAAAGCCAGAAGAGCCCAACACTGCCCGGGCCCAAAATTAGAACTAGCTCTGCAACCACTAAACCCAACAGTATTGATTGTTCCAGGGCCTCAGTAGTGGCAAAACACTGATGGGCCTGGCTCCGCTTCTATGGCGGCACACCGGGAGACTGCTCAGGGCACACTAGTATGCCACGGCACAGTGGTTGAAAAACACTGCTCTAGGATGTAAGAGAAAATAGTATTTTAATTACCTACCGGTAAATCCTTTTCTCGTAGTCCGTAGAGGATGCTGGGCGCCCAGCCAGCGCTTCGTTTCCCTGCAGTTGTTACTTGGTTGAGTACTGCATTGTTACTTGGTTAAGCACTGTTGTTCAACCGTTGCTGAATTTTTTAAAGCTGGTTAGCTTGGTTTGCCTTGTATGTGTGAGCTGGTGTGAATCTCGCTACTATCTGTGTAAATTCCTTCTCACGAAGTATGTCCGTCTCCTCGGGCACAGTTTGTAGACTGAGTCTGGTAGGAGGGGCATAGAGGGAGGAGCCAGCCCACACTATTAAACTCTTAAAGTGCCCGTGGCTCCTAGTGGACCCGTCTGTGGCCCTCATTCCGAGTTGATCGCTCGCTAGCTGCTTTTAGCAGCAGTGCAAACGCTAAGCCGCCGCCCTCTGGGAGTGTATCTTAGCTTAGCAGAAATGCGAACGAAAGGTTAGCAGAACTGCTACAAAAAAAATTCACCCCATGGTACTAATGTGGACCCCAGCATCCTCTACGAACTACGAGAAAAGGATTTACCGGTAGGTACTTAAAATCCTATTATTTGTGGCTAACCCCCATTTACATAGCTTCAAATGCAATATGATAAATGGGCCCCCAAACAGAGGCTGCATGGGGAATTGAACCAGGACCTTCACCAGTGCCCCAGCAACGGAGAGCAAAGCCACTCGCCCAGGCATGTCAAACTCATGGTCATCCAGCTGTTGTGAAACTACTAGTCCCAGCATGCTTTACCAGCTGATCAGTGGAAGGTATGCTGGCAAGGCATGCTGGGACTTGTAGTTTCACAACAGCTGGAGGGCCACAAGTTTGACATGCCTGCACTAGCCCAATGATTCCCTGGATCCGTGCTATTTATAGTAGCTGTAATTTTCTTCCAGGCTGTGATGGTGCTGGTAATAGTCTCAGCATATGATTGGTTATGTGCTGGCTCCGCTGAATGGGTGCTGGGGATGGTGCTGGAGACAGAGGCGAAACTGCTGGAGCAATGGAGTCTGCTGCCGCCGGGATCCTGCCGTTAGGGGGAGGCACATCTTCTCCATTGCTGACCTGTGACCCCTGCCAGCCGATAGCCTGCAAAGCTGCAAAAAAACCACATCCTGACCGGAGGCGGGCTCTAGGGGGACCCTTGTGGTGCTTTCGTCCCATAAGATATCCGCCCACGAAGGGCGGAGGACAGGCCCATGCATTCTCTATGGGGAAATGAGCTCTCTGCACAGGGACCGTTAATTCAGCTTCGCAGCCGGATATCTCCGGTTCTGTAAAATTTAGCTCAGACCCTCAAAATTTAAAGGGGACTCTCAGATTCCAGAGGACCCCGGAAGTTTCTACCACCAGTAGAACCAGAGATATCTGGCTTCAAGCACTTGGTCCCAGCGCCAGCTCCACGCCAGAACCTAAGTCCAGCTTCCTGGGTAGTCTTTTATTACCGTTGACCCCCAATATGTCCGTAACTACCGGCCAGATCCGCTTGACCCAGGTACCATCCGAAAGCTGGGACTTTCTTGATTCAGGAGCCCCAGGCTGCGGAGCTATCCTCCAAAGAAGTGAATGTCCCCTCTGGAAAATCTGGAATATTAAGTCCCGCCCCCACTGGTCCCCACCCCACATGTTCAAACCTGACCCCCCCTGTTAATCCTGCAGTGACACAGGGATAATACTGTATTATCTAATTCACACTGATCATCGCTGCACGGAGCAGTCAATACTAGAACACCCACGAAAGACCCGGTCACGTGACCAGGACATCCGGAGAGCGCGCTCGTAACCTAGCAACCGCCGGACGAAGGACGAGGGAGGAAGCCGGTGTCGGAGCTCGGCGATCAGCGGGAGAGGACGGCAGGTCAGTGTCCGTACGAGGCAGGGATCGCCTGGCGAGGAGCTCTGCAGAGCGCCCCCTTGGTTTCCCTTACCTCAGACAGGCTTCACTCTCAAACCGCCCGGCGCACGAGGGGCGTCTGAAGAAGGACGCACCATCGGCAGCCGGGGTGAGAGAGGAGAGGCCAGTCCGGAGAAACCCCTTCTGTCTATGCACCTTATGCTGTAAAACTGAACCCTCCACACCGTGAAGACTCGAGTATTTATCCCAGTGTCACTGCAGGATTAACGGAGTGCTAAAAAGACTTTAAAAAATAGACTTGTGACTTGTGATACAACTTTTATGCGGGATGCCGCATTGAGAAAGAGTGACTTTGAGACACGTTCTATGGACATTTACTGAAGGACATTAGTATTTGAAAAATAAAAAAGCTTAGTGCTTAAAGTACTACATTTGCCATTATACTATTTCAATAACTATCCGGTTCATCAGTACCACACTATATTGTATATTCTATACAGAACATCTGCAAGGGATACAGTTTGATTTCATATTTGCCTATTGAAAAGTTACATTATGCTTACAATGATTCAAACAATGAGTATTTATTCAATGAATTAAGTTGTTAGCCCATTACAATCATCATCAGGATTGAGCGCAGCACAATTTTCTGTATTTTGTGTATTCTGTGAGGTTGGTCACCTTTAAGTGCAGCAGCTTATTCGAGTCAAAAGGGACCCAGTGCGCAGTTAAGCATATACTTTTCTAATGATGTGTAAGTCCGGCTCCGCCCTCCCAGCAGCGTCTCCTCTCCGCGCTTCTCCCGAAAATGTAGGCAAGTAAGAGTTCATTAAAACGCTTGTTGCGCCCATATAGACTGGGTTTAGCCACTCTAAAACCAACTAAAGTACTGTTCGCGGTGCGGAAAGCGCTGTTTGGGTGCCCAAAGACACATCGCACATTGCTGCTCGCTATCTCAGCCGGCTGCGAGCAGAAACGCCGGCACCGGCGGCATTCCCGCCCATATGGAGCAACAATTGAATTGCTCCGTCAGGCGCCCATGAATTTGCGCCGCGAGCAGAACAATTGAATCGCCCCCCTTCCCTCCTGGAGACTGTTCTGGTGAATAAGGGACAGCCGCCATCTCTGCCATATTACAGTCCTGGGCGTAGTCCGCTAGTTCCTTCACTCCCTGTACAGATGCAGCCTGGTCAGAAAATGGTTAATGTGAGCTTCCCTGTGAAACTGCTGTATACATGTGTCATATACAGGCTGGCCAGACAGGGTATAAATACAGGAGGAACGTTTGGTCCCTGGCTCAGCTGGGGATGTATTTGAGTGTAACACAGGAGGAGGAAGCAGCTGGAGGAGGCACAGGTTGGGGCTGTAATCCCTGTATGCTATACTGAGTGCTATGTATTATCATTGCTTACTGCTCCCTGCACCTGAGAGCCATACAGTATATTATTTATTACCCAGCAGTACAGTATATTATGTATTACACAGCAGTATATTATACGGTGCAGTGTGTATATAATGCTCCTATACGGTGCAGTGTGTGTGTGTGTATAATCTCATATACGGTGCAGTGTATAATCTCATATACGGTGCAGTGTGTGTATATAAGGCTCATATATGGTGCAATGTGTGTATAATGCTCATACGGTGCAGTGTGTGTATATAAGGCTCATATATGGTGCAATATGTGTGTATAATGCTCATATACGGTGCAGTGTGTGTATAATACTCGTATACGGTGCAGTGTGTGTGTATAATGCTCGTATACGGTGCAGTGTGTGTGTGTGTATAATGCTCGTATACGGTGCAGTGTGTGTGTGTATATAATGCTCATATACGGTGCAGTGTGTGTATGTAATGCTCATATACGGTGCAGCGTGTGTATAATGCTCGTATACGGTGCTGTGTGTGTGTGTATAATGCTCATATACGGTGCAGTGTGTGTATATAAGGCTCATATATGGTGCAGTGTGTGTATAATGCTCATATATGGTGCAGTGTGTGTATATAAGGCTCATATATGGTGCAGTGTGTGTATAATGCTCATATATGGTGCAGTGTGTGTATAATGCTCATATTTGGTGCAGTGTGTGTATATAAGGCTCATATATGGTGCAATGTGTGTGTGTATAATGCTCATATACGGTGCAGTGTGTGTATAATGCTCATATACGGTGCAGTGTGTGTGTGTATAATACTCGTATACGGTGCAGTGTGTGTGTATAATGCTCGGATATGGTGCAGTGTGTGTGTATATAATGCTCATATACGGTGCAGTGTGTTTGTGTATGTAGTGCTCATATACGGTGCAGCGTGTGTGTATAATAAATGCTCATATACGGTGCAGTGTGTGTGTGTATTTCTCTGACGTCCTAAGTGGATGCTGGGACTCCGTAAGGACCATGGGGAATAGCGGCTCCGCAGGAGACTGGGCACAACTAAAGAAAGCTTTAGGACTACCTGGTGTGCACTAGCTCCTCCCACTATGACCCTCCTCCAGACCTCAGTTAGAATCTTGTGCCCGGCTGAGCTGGATGCACACTAGGGGCTCTCCTGAGCTCCTAGAAAGAAAGTATATTTAGGTTTTTTATTTTACAGTGAGATCTGCTGGCAACAGACTCACTGCAGCGAGGGACTAAGGGGAGAAGAAGCGAACCTACCTAACAGGTGGTAGTTTGGGCTTCTTAGGCTACTGGACACCATTAGCTCCAGAGGGATCGACCGCAGGACCCGACCTTGGTGTTCGTTCCCGGAGCCGCGCCGCCGGCCCCCTTACAGAGCCAGAAGCAAGAAGTGTTCCGGAAAATCGTCGGCAGAAGACTTCTGCCTTCAACAAGGTAGCGCACAGCACTGCAGCTGTGCGCCATTGCTCCTCATGCACACCTCACACTCCGGTCACTGATGGGTGCAGGGCGCTGGGGGGGGGGGCGCCCTGAGGGCAATATAAGACACCTTGGCTGGCAAATCATCACAATATATAGTCCCAGGGCTATATATGTGATAAATTACCCCTGCCAGAATCCATAAAAAAGCGGGAGAAAAGTCAGCTGAAAAAGGGGCGGGGCTATCTCCCTCAGCACACTGGCGCCATTTTTTCTTCACAGTGCAGCTGGAAGACAGCTCCCCAGGCTCTCCCCTGTAGTTTTCAGGCTCAAAGGGTTAAAAAGAGAGGGGGGGCACTAAATTTAGGCGCAATATATGTATACAAGCAGCTATTGGGGGAAAAATCACTCAGTTATAGTGTTAATCCCTGCATTATATAGCGCTCTGGTGTGTGCTGGCATACTCTCTCTCTGTCTCCCCAAAGGACTTTGTGGGGTCCTGTCCTCAGTCACAGCATTCCCTGTGTGAGGTGTGTTGGATGAGGAAGGTTACGTGGAGGCGGAGCAGAGGCCGATAAATGGGATGTCGCCCCCTGTGGGGCCGACACCAGAGTGGATGGATAGGTGGAAGGTATTAACCGACAATGTCAACTCCTTACATAAAAGGCTGGATGACGTAACAGCTGTGGGACAGCCGGCTTCTCAGCCCGCGCCTGCCCAGGCGTCTCAAAGGCCATCAGGGGCTCAAAAAACGCCCGTTACCTCAGATGGCAGACACAGATGTCGACACAGAGTCTGACTCCAGTGTCGACGAGGTTGAGATATATACACAATCCACTAGGAACATCCGTTACATGATCTCGGCAATGAAAAATGTGTTACACATTTCTGACCTGAACCCAAGTACCACATAAAAGGGGTTTTATTTTTGGGGAGAAAAAGCAGCCAGTGTTTTGTTCCCCCATCAGATGAGTGAATGAAGTGTGTAAAGAAGCGTGGGTTCCCCCGATAAGAAACTGGTAATTTCTAAACAGTTACTGATGGCGTACCCTTTCCCGCCAGAGGATAGGTCACGTTGGGAGATATCCCCTAGGGTGGATAAGGCGCTCACACGTTTGTCAAAAAAGGTGGCACTGCCGTCTTAGGATACGGCCACCTTGAAGGAGCCTGCTGATAAAAAGCAGGAGGCTATCCTGAAGTCTGTATATACACACTCAGGTTCTATACTGAGACCTGCAATTGCCTCAGCATAAATAGGGCTGCTGCAGCGTGGTCTGATACCCTGTCAGTTATATTAATACCCTAGACAGGGATAATATTTTGCTAACATACAGCATTTTAAAGACGTCGTCTTATATATGAAGGATGCACAGAGGGATATTTGCCGGCTGGCATCCAGAATTAATGCAATGTCCATTCTGCCAGGAGGGTATTAGAGACCCGGCAGTGGACAGGTGATGCTGCCTTTAAAAGGCACATGGAGATTCTGCCTTATAAGGGTGAGGAATTGTTTGGGGATGGTCTCTGGGACCTCGTATCCACAGCAACAGCTGGGAAGAAAAATTTTTACCTCCGGTTTCCTCACAGCCTAAGAAAGCACCATATTTTCAGGTACAGTCCTTTCGGCTTCAGAAAAGCAAGCGGGTCAAAGGCGCTTCCTTTCTGCACAGAGACAAGGGAAGAAGGAAAAAGCTGCACCAGACAGCCAGTTCCCAGGATCAAAAATCTTCCCCCGCTTCCTCTGAGTCCACCGTGCGACGCTGGGGCTCCACAGGTGGGGGCGCGTCTCGGGAACTTCAGGGACCAGTGGGCTTGCAAACAGGTGGATCCCTAGGTTCTGCAAGTAGTATCACAGGGATACAGGCTGGAGTTCGAGGCGACTCCCCCTCGCCGTTACCTCACATCAGCCTTGCCTGCTGCCCTCGGAGAAAGGTAGTACTGGCGGCAATTCACAAGCTGTACTTCCAGCAGGTGAAATCAAGGTACCCCTCCTTCAACAAGGCCGGGGTTACTATTCCAAAATGTTGTGGTACCGAAACCAGACGGTTCGGTGAGACCCATTCTAAAATTGAAATCCTTGAACACTTATCTACGAAAGTTCAAGTTCAAAATGGAATCGCTCAGGGCGATTATTGCAAGCCTGGAGAATTTCATGGTATCACTGGACATCAAGGATGCTTACCTGCATGTCCCTATTTACCCTCTTCACCAGGAGTACCTCAAAATTGTGGTACAGGATTGTCATTACCAATTCCAGACGTTGCCGTTGGTCTGTCCCCGGCACCGAGGTATTTACCAAGGTAATGGCCGAAATAATTATCCCGTACTTGGACGATCTCCTTATAAAGGCGAGGTCCAGGGAGCAGTTGTTCGTCGAAGTAGCACTATCTCGGGAAGTGCTACAACAGCACGGCTGGATTCTGAATATTCCAAAGTCGCAGCTGGTTCCTACGACGCGTCTACTGTTCCTGGGTATGGTTCTGGACACAGAACAGGATAAAAAGGGTTTCTCCCGGAGGAGAAGTCCAAGGAGTGGTCGTCTCTAGACAGAGACCTCCTAATACAAATACAGGTGTCGGTGCATCAATGCACGCGAGCCCTGGGAAAGATGGTAGCTTCATACGAAGAAATTCCATTCGCTAGGTCCCATGCAAGGATCTTCCAGTGGGATCTGTAGGACAAGTGGTCCAGGTCGCATCTTCAGATGCATCGGCTGATAACCCTCTCTCCAAGGGCCAGGGTGTCGCTGTTGTGGTGGCTGCAGGGTGCTCATCTTCTAGGGGGCCGCATATTCGGCATACAGGACTGGGTCCTGGTGACCACAGATGCCAGCCTTCGAGGCTGGGGGGCAGTCACACAGGGAAGAAACTTCCAAGGACTATGGAAAAGTCAGGAGACTTCCCTACACATGAATATTCTGGAACTAAGGGCCATTTACAATGCCCTAAGTCAGGCTAGACCCCTGCTTCAACACCGGCCGGTCCTGATCCAGTCAGACAACATCACAGCGGTTGCTCATGTAAACCGACAGGGCGGCACAAGAAGCAGGATGGCGATGGTAGAAGCCACAAGGATTCTCCGATGGGCGGAAAATCATGTGTTAGCACTGTCAGCAGTGTTCATTCCCGGAGTGGACAACTGAGAAGCAGACTTTCTCAGAAGACACGACCTCCACCCGGGAGAGTGGGGACTTCATCCAGAAGTCTTCCAAATGATTGTACACCGTTGGGAAAGGCCACAGGTGGACATGATGGCGTGGGTGTACCAGTCGGTGTAGGTGTTCCCTTCTCTGCCTCTCTTACCCAGGGTAATGAGAATAATAAGAAGGAGAGGAGTAAGAACTATACTAATTGTTCCGGGTTGGCCAAGAAGAGCTTGGTACCCAGAACTCCAAGAAATGATCTCAGAGGACCCATGGCCTCTGCGGCTCAGACAGGACCTGCTGCAGCAGGGGGCCTGTCTGTTCCAAGACGTACCGCGGCTGCGTTTGACGGCATGGCGGTTGAACGCCGGATCCTGAAGGAAAAGGGCATTCCGGAGGAAGTTATCCCTACGCTATTTAAAGCTAGGAAAGAAGTGAACGCAAACCATTATCACCGCATATGGCGGAAATATGTTGCGTGCTGTGAGGCCAGTAAGGCCCCAAAGGAGGAATTTCAGCTAGGTCGATTTCTGCACTTCCTACAGTCAGAGGTGACTATGGGCCTAAAATTGGGTTCCATTAAGGTCCAGATTTCGGCTCTATCGATTTTCTTCCAAAATAGAACTGGCTTCACTGCCTGAAGTTCAGACTTTTGTTAAGGGAGTGCTGCATAGTCAGCCCCCGTTTGTGCCTCCAGTGGCACCGTGGGATCTCAACGTGGTGTTGGATTTCCTGAAGTCGCATTGGGTTGAGCCACTTAAATCCGTGGAGCTACAATACCTCACGTGGAAAGTGGTCATGCTGTGGGCCTTGGCCAGGCGTGTATCAGAATTGGCGGCTTTGTCATACAAAAGCCCTTATCTGTATTTTATATGGATAAGGCGGAATTGAGGACTCGTTCCCAATTCCTTCCTAAGGTGGTATCAGTTTTTCATGTGAACCAACCTATTGTGGTGCCTGCGGCTACTTGGGACTTGGAGGATTCCAAGTTACTGGACGTAGTCGGGGCCCTGAAATGTATGTTTCCAGGACAGCTGGAGTCCGGAAAACTGACTCGCTATTTCTCCTGTATGCACCCAACAAGCTGGGTGCTCCTGCTTCTAAGCAGACTATTGCTCGCTGGATCTGTAGCACGATTCAACTTGCACATTCTGCGGCTGGACTGCCGCACCCTAAATCTGTAAAAGCCCATTCCACGAGGAAAGTGGGCTCTTCTTGGGCGGCTGCCCGAGGGGTCTCGGCTTTACAACTTTGCCGAGCTGTTACTTGGTCGGGTTCAAACATTTTTGCAAGAGTCTACAAGTTTGATACCCTGGCTGAGGAGGACCTAGAGTTTGCTCATTCGGTGCTGCAGAGTCATCCGCACTCTCCCGCCCGTTTGGGAGCTTTGGTATAATCCCCATGGTCCTTACGGAGTCCCAGCATTCACTTAGGACGTCAGAGAAAATAAGATTTTACTCACCGGTAAATCTATTTCTTGTAGTCCGTAGTGGATGCTGGGCGCCCATCCCAAGTGCGGATTGTCTGCAATACTTGTTTATAGTTATTGCCTAACTAAAGGGTTATTGTTGAGCCATCTGTTGAGAGGCTCAGTTATATTTCATACTGTTAACTGGGTATAGTATCACGAGTTATACGGTGTGATTGGTGTGGCTGGTATGAGTCTTACCCGGGATTCAAAATCCTTCCTTATTGTGTCAGCTCTTCCGGGCACAGTATCCTAACTGAGGTCTGGAGGAGGGTCATAGTGGGAGGAGCCAGTGCACACCAGGTAGTCCTAAAGCTTTCTTTAGTTGTGCCCAGTCTCCTGCGGAGCCGCTATTCCCCATGGTCCTTACGGAGTCCCAGCATCCACTACGGACTAAGAGAAATAGATTTACGGGTGAGTAAAATCTTATTAATGCTTATATACGGTGCAGTGTGTGTGTGTGTGTGTGTGTGTGTGTGTGTGTGTATAATGCTTATATACGGTGCAGTGTGTGTGTGTGTATAATGCTTATACACGGTGCAGTGTGTGTGTATAATCTCATATACGGTGCAGTGTGTGCGTATAATGCTCATATATGGTGCAGTGTGTGTGTATAACGATATACAGTATTGTGCATGCAGCATAGAGTGCTTGCTCCCTGTGTGTGTGTATAATACTCTGTGTGTGTGTGTGTGTGTGTGTGTGTGTGTGTATATAATTGTCCATCTAGAGCAGGCGTTCCTGACCTCAAGGCACACAAGCCATTCAGGTTTTAAGGACAGCCATACTTGAGCATAGGTGACCTAATTAGTACCTCTTATTTTGATTTAACCATCTGTTCAAACATGTATATTCTTAAAACCTGGCCTTGAGGACATCTGCGTTGCTGACCATTGAGCAGCCCGTGCTGTATAATGGGCCTAATTCGGAGTTGATCGCAGCAGCAAATTTGTTAGCAGTGGGGCAGATGTAACATGTGCAGAGACAGTTAGATTTGGGTAGGGTATATTCAAACTGAAATCTAAATTGCAGTGTAAAAATAAAGCAGCCAGTATTTACCCTGCACAGAAACACTATTACCCACCCAAATCTAACTCTCTCTGCAAATGTTTTATCCCCCCGCACTGCACATGGGGGGTAATTCCAAGTTGATCGCAGCAGGACATTTTTTAGCAGTTGGGCACATGTGCACTGCAGGGGGGGCAGATATAACATTTGAAGAGAGAGTTAGATTTGGGTGTGTTATATTGTTTCTGTGCAGGGTAAATACTGGCTGCTTTATTTTTACACTGCAATTTAGATTGCAGATTGAACACACCACACCCAAATCTAACTCTCTCTGCACATGTTATATCTGTCTCCCCTGCAGTGCACATGGTTTTGCCCAATTGCTAACAAAAATCCTGCTGCGATCAACTTGGAATTACCCCCATGGTTTTTGCCCAATTGCTAACAAACTTGCTGCTGGGGATCAACTGAGAATTGCCCCCATAGTCTGTACATGCTGATGCAGGTCTGACGTGTGCATGAGAAGTCCGTCCCCACTTCCCGTTCATCTGTTCCATGTACACCTAAGATACTGCTCATGCGGGTTCAGTGTGTATTACCGGCAGGCGGGATACCGGCTCTCCGTATCCTGCTCGCCAGAATGCCGGCAGCGGGGCAAGTGCTAAGAGTCGCCATGCTGGGGGATTGCTGCACTCGCCACAGGATCTATTCTTACTCTATGGGCATCGTGGACACCACGACTGGGAATAGCCCTAGTGCCGGGAAACTGATTGCGTCCTGCTCCTATTCTCCTGGTATAAGTCCTGGCAGCCGTAGTGCTGTCTATACCGTTTGTTCCGCTGTTTAGGGAAGACTCTCGGTGACTGATCTGGAAATACCGGGTACCTGTACCGCGGGCAGAGATGTGTTGGCTTATCTATATGGTACCGGGAGTGGGTGTATGTGGCGTATGCCTGGCTTATCTATATGGTACCGGGAGTGGGTGTATGTGGCGTATGCCTGGCTTATCTATAGGGTACTGGGAGTGGGTGTATGCCTGGCTTATCTATAGGGTACCGGGAGTGGGTGTATGGGGCATATGCCTGGCTTATCTATAGGGTATTGGGAGTGGGTGTATGCCTGGCTTATCTATAGGGTACCGGTAGTGGGTGTATGACTGGCTTATCTATAGGGTACCGGGAGTGGGTGTATGGGGCATATGCCTGGCTTATCTATAGGGTACCGGGAGTGGGTGTATGGGTCGTATGCCTGGCTTATCTATATGGTACCGGGAGTGGGTGTATGTGGTGTATGCCTGGCTTATCTATATGGTACCGGGAGTGGGTGTATGTGGCGTATGCCTGGCTTATCTATATGGTACCGGGAGTGGGTGTATGTGGCGTATGCCTGGCTTATCTATAGGGTACCGGGAGTGGGTGTATGTGGCATATACCTGGCTTATCTATAGGGTATTGGGAGTGGGTGTATGCCTGGCTTAGCTATAGGGTACCGGGGGGGGGGGGGGGGGGGGCGCATGCCTGGCTTAGCTATAGGGTACAGGGGGGGTGGGTGTGTGGGCGCATGCCTGGCTTAGCTATAGGGTACCGTGGGTGTGTGGGGCGCATGCCTGGGCTTAGCTATAGGGTACCGGGGGGGTGGGGCGCATGCCTGGCTTAGCTATAAGATATGGTGCTGACCCGTATGCATCTTGCACTAGTGTCAGCTTTGTATATATTATGCACGTAGTTGTGGCTTATTTATAGTGAGTGCGCATATCACCTGCGTTTTGTAATTGTGCCCAGCTGTGCATCAGCCCTGATGTGTCTGGAACCACACTCTACACTATTGTGTCTGGAACCACACTCTACACTATTGTGTCTGGAACCACACTCTACACTATTGTGTCTGGAACCACACTCTACACTAGGCCGCATGGTTTGTGTGCGCATGTGTACAACCGTGCAACAATATCTCTCAAACCAGGCGCTGCGCAGCCTGGTTTGTGCTAGTGTTACTGTGCCTGTCACAATGCACTAGCGTTACACAATACGTGTGCGTCTATAACACAATGTAGTATTGTTACACAGTAGGGTGTATCTGGTGCACATGTGATGTAACACACAGTAGCCACCAATCAGATTCTTATTCTCTCACAGTTAACAAAATGTTTTTTTTCTATTTCCGCTGGTTATATTTTCCTGCATGTCTGGGGCGCTGAGCTGGGGTGACGTCCCCGCAAGCTGCGCCGTTGTAGGAGGAACACTCAGATGCTGCTTTGTTAGAGGAATATATTTGTTGAGAGCTGACATCTGGCTGCTGTGTGCTGCAGAGCATTGCGCCATGGTATGAAATAAGCCCCAGTACGGTGTATGGATGGCAATCACTGCCACAGTGATTATATTCTGCTCCTGGTTTCCCCACTTGTACGCCACTTGCAATTGCCAGGCAGAAATCTGACAACTGTTGTTAAACAAATGTGACACTAAATACAGATTAATGTGGTGGTGATATGAAGTGGCTCCTGTGCTTTCTCTGGTCTTATAATAGAAGTGATTGGACTACTACTGCCGAACATGGCGCTAGCGCCTTCGGTTGGGAGTCTATAAAGCCCAACACACCACCTGACCTCAGATGGTTCCAGATGTGCAAGTGATAGGTATATGGTGTAGACTTGGTCCTCACAAATGCTTAATAATCACCTCATCGCCTGCACAGGGAGGGTATTGTGGATTTCACCCATTTGCGATCCACTATTCAAAGCACTGACTGCGGCACAGGAAGAGGGATTCCCATAGGGACTGACACCGCGGCACAGGGAGAGTGATTGCCATAGGCACTGACACCGCGGCACAGGGAGAGTGATTGCCATAGGCACTGACACCGCGGCACAGGGAGAGTGATTGCCATAGGCACTGACACCGCGGCACAGGGAGAGTGATTCCCATAGGGACTGACACCGCGGCACAGGGAGAGGGATTCCCATAGGCACTGACACCGCGGCACAGGGAGAGGGACTCCCATAGGCACTGACACCACGGCACAGGGAGAGGGATTCCCATAGGCACGGGCACCACGGCACAGGGAGAGGGATTCCCATAGACACGGGCACCACGGCACAGGGAGAGGGATTCCCATAGGCACGGGAACCGCGGCACAGGGAGAGGGATTCCCATAGGCACGGGAACCGCGGCACAGGGAGAGGGATTCCCATAGGCACGGGCACCACGGCACAGGGAGAGGGATTCCCATAGGCACGGGCACCGCGGCACAGTGAGAGTGATTCTCATAAGCACTGGCACCGAGAGAGGGATTCCCATAGGCACGGGCACTGCGGCACAGGGAATGATTCCCATAGGCACTGACACTGCGGCACAGGGAGAGTGATTACAGGGCGAGTGATTCCCATAGGCACTGACGCAGAGGGAGAGGGATTTCCATAGGCACAGGGAGAGGGATTCCCATAGGCACGGGCACCACGGCACAGGAGCAGTGATTACAGGGAGAATGATTCCCATAGGCACTGACACTGCGGCACAGAGAGAGTGACTCCGATAGGCACTGACACCGCGGCACAGGGAGAATGATTCCCATAGGCACTGGCACTGCGGCACAGGGAGAGTGATTCCCATAGGCACTGGCACTGCGGCACAGGGAGAGTGATACCCATAGACATTGAAACTGCGGCACAGGGAGAGTGATTACAGGGCGAGTGATTCCCATAGGCACTGACGCCGCAGCAGAGGGAGAATGATTCCCATAGGCACTGACACTACGGCACAGGGAGAGGGATTTCCATAGGCACGGGCACCACGGCACAGGGGCAGTGATTACAGGGAGAATGATTCCCATAGGCACTGACACTGCGGCACAGGGAGAGTGACTCCGATAGGCACTGACACTGCGGCACAGGGAGAGTGATTACAGGGAGAGTGATTCCCATATGCACTGACACCGCGGCACAGGGAGAGTGACTCCCATAGGCACTGACACCGCGGCACAGGGAGAGTGACTCCCATAGGCACTGACACCGCGGCACAGGGAGAGTGACTCCCATAGGCATCGGCACCGCGGCACAGGGAGAGGGATTCCATAGGCATGGGCACCGCGGCACAGGGAGAGGGATTCCCATAGGCATGGGCACCGCGGCACAGGGAGAGGGATTCCCATAGGCACGGGCACCGCGGCACAGGGAGAGGGATTCCCATAGGCACGGGCACCGCGGCACAGGGAGAGGGATTCCCATAGGCACGGGCACCACGGCACAGGGAGAGGGATTCCCATAGGCATGGGCACCGCGGCACAGGGAGAGTGATTACAGGGAGAATTATTCCCATAGGCACTGACACCACGGGACAGGGAGAGTGATTCTCATAAGCACTGGCACCGCGAGAGGGATTCCCATAGGCACGGGCACTGCGGCACAGGGAATGATTCCCATAGGCACTGACACCGCTGCACAGGGAGAGTGATTACAGGGCGAGTGATTCCCATAGGCACTGACACCGCGGCAGAGGGAGAATGATTCCCATAGGACCATAGGCACTGACACTACGGCACAGGGGAGAGGGATTTCCATAGGCACGGGCACCACGGCACAGGGGCAGTGATTACAGGGAGAATGATTCCCATAGGCACTGACACTGCGGCACAGGGAGAGTGACTCCGATAGGCACTGACACTGCGGCACAGGGAGAGTGATTACAGGGAGAGTGATTCCCATAGGCACTGACACCGCGGCACAGGGAGAGCGATTCCCATAGGCACTGGCACCGTGGCACAGGGAGAATGATTTCCCATGGGCACTGACACCGTAGCACAGGGAGAAGGATTCCCATGGGCACTGACACCGCAGCACAGGGAGAGGGATTCCCATATGCACTGACACCGCGGCACAGGAAGAGTGATTCCCATATGCACTGACACCGCGGCACAGGGAGAGCGATTCCCATAGGCACTGACACTGCGGCACAGGAAGAGGGATTCCCGTAGGCACTGACACCGCAGCACAGGGAGAGGGGATTCCCATAGGCACTGACACCGCGGCACAGGGAGAGGAATTCCCGTAGGCACGGGCACCGCGGCATAGAGAGAGGGATTCCCATAGGCACTGACACCGTGGCACAGGGAGAAGGATTCCCATGGGCACTGACACCGCAGCACAGGGAGAGGGATTCCCATAGGCACTGACACCCGTAGTATAGCAGGCCTGAAGGCAGAACTAGCCTAGTGTGTCTTACGGAGCCGGGCACACAGCGTGCGTCACACCAGTCACCACAGGAGACCTCAGCATGCAGACAAATCTGTGTGTGTACTCCATGACATTTCCCACTTTGCCCCCAGAGATGTCACTGCGGACACGCACGTCTAAGTGATACCTGGCTGTCGCCCTGTCAGCAATGGTTATGAGACCTCTCTCTGCGCCTCCTGACCTGACACTGATTCTTACTTGTCTTCTCAGAGCAGCGAACGTGCACAGAGTAATAACTGGTTCCACCTGTGACCAGATCCACGTGTCCTGAATCCTGTGTGTGGGACCGATCACAGCTGGTCTCTCCCGCCTTTACGTGTCCATGAATAGTGGCTGCGGAATTTAGGATTATGGACGACAAGAGACGGAGGGCACGCGTGCAGGGAGCGTGGGCGGGGCCTCCGAAAAACGCCTCCCGTCCTGGTAAAGTAATTTCTGGTTCTGTTCATTTACCTTTATTTGCATCATCGGGCTGAGCTTCAGGGGGTGAGGGGTGTTAGTTAAATCAAAGCTCCCCCCCCCCCCTCTCCCTCTCCCCCCCCCCCCCTCTCCCTCTCCCCCCCCCCCCCCCCCCTCTCCCCCTCCCCCCCCCCCCCCCCTCTCCCCCTCCCCTCTCTCCCTCTCTCCCCCTCCCCTCTCTCCCTCTCTCCCTCTCTCCCTCTCCCCCCCCTCTCTCCCTCTCCCCCCCCCTCTCTCCCTCTC
>NC_086454.1:17276485-17278985 GCF_028390025.1 Pseudophryne corroboree
TCTGTAACGCACACTGTGTTGTAATGGTTTACAGGTAGGTTTTGCAGTGTGAGCTTTTGGGGTGCCTGTCAATATCTACCCTCTAATTTGGCGATAAGCAGCCGGAGACACTTCAGGGGCCACATTGGGCAGCTCCGTAACCGTCCTATTGTTGTATACAGATGTGTCTATATACACCTTTCCTACAATCAGCCACGTGACCCTGTTTGGTGAACTCTGCAACTCGGCCACGCCTTGTGATTTTTCTTAATATATACTGATCTGCAAAGTCGTTTGATACGAATTATTGTGGGAATCCATCTAATCGCTACCCGTGGCGGAGCCTCTTATACCCCTTTCTCTAACGTCCTAGTGGATGCTGGGGACTCCGTCAGGACCATGGGGAATAGCGGCTCCGCAGGAGACAGGGCACAAAAGCAAGCTTTTAGGATCACATGGTGTGCACTGGCTCCTCCCCCTATGACCCTCCTCCAAGCCTCAGTTAGGTTTTTGTGCCCGGCCGAGAAGGGTGCAATCTAGGTGGCTCTCTTAAAGAGTTGCTTAGAAAAAGTTTTTAGGTTCTTTATTTTCAGTGAGTCCTGCTGGCAACAGGCTCACTGCATCGAGGGACTTAGGGGAGAGATTTTCAACTCACCTGCGTGCAGGATGGATTGGATTCTTAGGCTACTGGACATAGCTCCAGAGGGAGTCGGAACACAGGGCTCGCCCTGGGGTTCGTCCCGGAGCCGCGCCGCCGACCCCCCTTGCAGATGCTGAAGATGAAGAGGTCCGGAACCAGGCGGCAGAAGACTCTCAGTCTTCATCAGGTAGCGCACAGCACTGCAGCTGTGCGCCATTGTTGTCAGCACACTTCACACAGCGGTCACGGAGGGTGCAGGGCGCTGGGGGGGAGCGCCCTGGGCAGCAATGTATAATACCTGTATGGCGAAAAATACATCACATATAGCCCTTGAGGCTATATGGATGTATTTAACCCCTGCCAGATATCTAAAACTCCGGAGAAGAAGCCCGCCGAAAAGGGGGCGGGGCCTATTCTCCTCAGCACACAGCGCCATTTTCCCTCACAGAAAGGCTGGTGGGAAGGCTCCCATGATCTCCCCTGCACTGCACTACAGAAACAGGGTTAAAACAGAGAGGGGGGGCACTGATTTGGCGATATGTATATATATTAAAATGCTATAAAAGGAACACTTATATAAAGGTTGTCCCTGGATAATTATAGCGTTTTGGTGTGTGCTGGCAAACTCTCCCTCTGTCTCCCCAAAGGGCTAGTGGGTCCTGTCCTCTATCAGAGCATTCCCTATGTGTGTGCTGTATGTCGGTACGTGTGTGTCGACATGTATGAGGAAAATATTGGTGAGGAGGCGGAGCAAATTGCCTGTAATGGTGATGTCACTCTCTAGGGAGTCGACACCGGAATGGATGGCTTATTTATGGAAATTACGTGACAATGTCAACACGCTGCAAGCCGGTTGACGACATGAGAGGGCCGGCAAACAAATTAGTATCTGTCCAGGCGTCTCAAACACCGTCAGGGGCTGTAAAATGCCCATTTACCTCAGTCGGTCGACACAGACCCAGACACGGACACTGATTTCAGTGTCGACGGTGAAGAAACAAACGTATTTTCTTTTAGGGCCACACGTTAAGGGCAATGAAGGAGGTGTTACATATTTCTGATACTCCAAGTACCACAAAAAAGGGTATTATGTGTGAGGTGAAAAAACTACCTGTAGTTTTTCCTGAATCAGATAAATTAAATGAAGTGTGTGATGATGCGTGGGTTTCCCCCGATAGAAAATTATTGGCGGTATACCCTTTCCCGCCAGAAGTTAAGGCGCGGTGGGAAACACCCCTCAGGGTGGATAAGGCGCTCACACGCTTATCAGAACAAGTGGCGGTACCATCTACGGATAGGGCCGTACTTAAGGAGCCAGCTGATAGGAGGCTGAAAAATATCCTAAAAAGTATACACACACATGCTGGTGTTATACTGCGACCAGCGATCGCCTCAGCCTGGATGTGCAGAGCTGAGTTGGCTTGGTCGGATTCCCTGACTAAAAATATTGATACCTTTGACAGGGACAGTATTTTATTGACTATAGAGCATTTAAAGGATGCATTTCTATATATGCGAGATGCGCAGAGGGATATTTGCACTCTGGCATCAAGAGTAAATGCGATGTCCATATCTGCAAGAAGATGTTTATGGACACGACAGTGGTCAGGTGATGCAGATTCCAAACGGCACAAAGATGTATTGCCGTATAAAGGGGAGGAGTTATTTGGGGTCGGTCCATGGGACCTGGTGGCCAGGGCAACTGCTGGAAAATCCACCGTTTTTTACCCTAAGTCACATCTCTGCAGAAAAAGACACCGTCTTTTCAGCCTCAGTCCTTTCGTCCCTATAAGAGTCATATCTGCCAAGGGATAGAGGAAAGGGAAGAAGACTGCAGCAGGCAGCCCATTCCCAGGAACAGAAGCCCTCCACCGCTTCTAC